>NW_026074752.1:0-1509 GCF_014885135.2 Alexandromys fortis
GTCAACTTTGTTAGAAATTAGTATGGCCACACCTGCTTGTTTCTTAGGTCCATTTGCTTGATAAACCTTTTCCCAACCCTTTACTCTGAGTAGATGTCTGTCTTTGTGGTTGATGTGTGTTTCTTGTAAAGAGCAGAATGTTGGATCCTGTTTTCGTATCCAATCTCTTAGCCTGTGCCTCTTTATAGGTGAGTTGAGTCCATTGATATTAAGTGATATTAATGATCAGTGGTTGTTAATTCTGGTCATTTTTTCTTTTATCTTTTTTTTTGGTATTAGAGTTTGTGTGTTTCCCTTCTTCGAGTTGTGCTGGTGAAGGGTCATTAGATGTTTGAGTTATTGTGGGCATTGTTGGATTCCTTGGGTTGTGATTTTCCTTCTATTACTTTCTGTGAGGCTGGATTTGTGGCTACGTATTGTTTAATTTTTTATTGAGAATAAGAAAAAAAAGTTTCCGCCTCCTCCCAGCCTCCCATTTCCCTCTCCCTCCTCCCACCCTTCTCCCCCTCCCTCTCCAGTCCAAAGAGCAATCAAGGTTCCTTGCCCTGTGGAAAGTCCAAGGTCCTTCCCCCTCTGTCCATGTCTATGAAGGTGAACATCCAAACGGGCTAGGCTCCCACACAGCCAGTTCATGTATTAGGATCGAAACCTAGTGCCATTGTCCTTGGCTTCTCATCAGCCCTTATTGTCCGCCATGATCAGAGAGTCCGGCTTTATCCCATGCTTTTTCAGTCACAGTCCAGCTGGCCTCGGTGAGCTCCCAATAGATCAGCCCCACTGTCACAGTGGGTGGGTAAATCCCTCGTGGTCCTGACTTCCTTGCTTATGTTCTCCCTCCTTCTGCTCCTCATTTGGACCTTGGGAGGTCAGTCCAGTGCTCCAATGTGGGTCTCTGTCTCTATCTCCATCCATCACCAGATGAAGGTTCTATGGTGATATGCAAGATATTCATCAGTATTGTTATAGGATAGGGTCATTTCAGGTTCTCTGTCCTCAGCTGCCCAAGGAACTAACTGGGGACATCGCCTTGGGCTATACTTTCAGGGATCATTTCTATAGTTCGTATTGTTTAAATTTGTTTTTATCCTGGAAAAATATGTTTTCTCCATTTATAGTGAACGAAAGCTTGGTTGGGTATAGTAGTCTGGGCTTGCATCCATGGTCTCTTAGTTTCTACAGTACATATATCCAGGACTTTCTGGCTTTCATGGTTTCCATAGAGAAGTCTGATAGGTTTACCTTTATAAGTAACTTGACCTTTTTTTGCAACTCTTAATATTCTTTCTTTATTCTGTATGTTTTGTGTTTTGATTATTATATGGCAAGAAGATGGTTTTTTTTTTTTTGATCCAGTCTATTCCGTGTTCTGTATGCTTATTGAACCTTCAAGGGAATATATTTCTTTAGGTTGGGAAAGTTTTCTTCTATAATTTTATTAAATATATTTTCTGGACCTTCTCCTTCTTCTACCCCTGTTATTCTTAGGTTTGGTCTTTTTATTGTGTCCCA
>NW_026074754.1:0-1571 GCF_014885135.2 Alexandromys fortis
CTGTGTGTATGCCTGCAGGCCAGAAGAGGGCACCAGACCCCATTACAGATGGTTGTGAGCCACCATGTGGTTGCCGGGAATGGAACTCAGGACCTTTAGGAAGAACAGGCAATGCTCTTAACCACTGAGCCATCTCTCCAGCCCAATAATTTTTTTAAAAAGAAATGAACACATGCCTTTAGTCCAGAACTTGGGAGGCAGAGGCAGGCCGATCTCTGAGTTCAAGACCACCCTAGCCTATAGAGAGTACCAGATCACAGAGAAACCCTATCTCAAAAACAAACAAACAAAAAAACAGCAAGCACTCTTAAGCACTAAGCCATCTCCAGTTCAGGTCCTGATTTTCTTTTCTTTTTTCTGTCTTAGTTTTTTGGTTTTTTTGAAACAGGGTTTGTCTGTGTAGCCCTGACTGTTCTGCAACTCTGTTTGTAGACCAGACTGGCCTTGAACTGACAGAGTGCTGGGATTAAAGCCCATTTTCTAGTCACCAGAAAGCTGAGAGCATTCTGGTTAGTGGAATGCAGCTCAGCTCCAAGACTCTCAGCGATGACCAGTGAGCAATCCACAGCTTGGCTCTCCAAGTGCCTGCTGCTAACAGTCCATCCCAAACCTTCCCCAAAGCATTGGTACTGCCTAACTTCGCGTGGGAACAACCTGGAGCTCTCCCGTGTTTTCCTTCATACACATGCGGTCACCATGAAACAGTGCCGTAAGAGGAAGAGTTAAAGGAAACGGGGAATGTTGGCCAGAAAAGAGGTGGATGTTGGAGCATTTGGAGGAGAGGACCTCAGAGAGTCCCCACCCCAGCCCCTGAGCATAGCTTGCTTAGAGCTCACTCTGTAGCTCAGGCTGGTCTTGAACTCATGCCGGCACTCCCGTTTCAGCCTGCGTTTCTGAGTACTGGGATTCAAGGCATGAGTTGCCATTTGGAAAAAGGGATGTGAGATTGGAAGTGAGGACACCTGGGGAATTTCTCGATGGCCTGCTTTATGCTGTAGCTTCCTGTGCCTGGATGGGTCCTGGGTCCTCACCCTAC
The DNA here is from genome assembly GCF_014885135.2 of Alexandromys fortis. Classification (NCBI taxonomy): domain Eukaryota; kingdom Metazoa; phylum Chordata; class Mammalia; order Rodentia; family Cricetidae; genus Alexandromys; species Alexandromys fortis. The sequence goes on from NW_026074754.1 coordinate 1,037, forward strand.
TGCCTGTGCGGCTGTTGGAAAATGGGGTGAGAGAGGGGCTTGTGGTGGGGACAAAGTGGCTGGGAGCAGCTTCTGGCGGAGGCACCTTTCTCAGTCTCAGTTTCCTCAGCTGTGAACGGGGAACAGTGATGTGTGTTCCTCTTGGCATGGACTAGATGATGTGGTCACCGGGGAAACATTTGTGATCTGAGGCCACAGTAATCATTAGCTCGCTGACACCGAGTGCCTGCAGCCAAGAGCACTGTGGGGCTGGCTTCTCCTCCAGGGGTTCTGGGCTTGTTTTGAAACTGGCAATCAAGTTTAGATTGGAACTGGGTGTGGTGGCCCAGGCCGGTAATCCCAAAACTCGGGAGGTTGAGGCAGGAGGATCGGTAAATTCATCCTTGGCTACAGAACAAGTTCGAGGCTAGCCTAGGCTATATGAGACCTTAGCTCCAAAAGAAAGAAGGGAGGGAGGGAGGAAGAAGGGGAAGAGTGAAGGAAGGAGGGAGGGAGGGAGAGAGAGAGAGAGAGAGAGAGAGAGAGAGAGAGAGAG
>NW_026074755.1:0-1565 GCF_014885135.2 Alexandromys fortis
CATGAAAAGTCCTAAGTTCTTTAAAATATTTTAAATACCATAGCCCATAGGTCTTTGAAAGGTTTGAAGATTATCTAGCTGAAATATATCTCTTTATATCTAGAAAACCCAACTAACATGGCTATAAGCCTGACCATCACAATTATCTATTAACCTATATTTCTTAACCATACATTACACTTTTAAATAAGCTGCACAAACAAGAGAAGAAATATGCATATAATAAAATTGACCTAAAATTCATATCAATAGGCCAAGATCCACACCAATGCAAAATATCCATCTCTATAGCATATCCCCTTTTAAATATAAACAAACATTTATAAACAACCATTTAGAGAATTTGAACATCATTCTCTCCAAACTGCTTCTTGCTTTTTGTTGGGCTAAGTATTTTCTTTTGGGGAGTATTCATGAAATCCTTTCAGGTGGTCTTGGTCCATAAAACCACATTAATCTAGAAGGATTCTACAGGTTCTCATCTTCTATGGAAACAAAAGCAAAACCTCTTTTCCAAAGCAACACATCCTTAGACCCAAATTTTGAAGTGAAGATACCTTTAGAGTATATAGGCTGGTTTAGTTTAACAGTCGCCAGAATCAAGTGTCTCTCTGCATTCAAAAAATTAAAAGAAAACACAATACTATGCATAATCCAGACTCTGTGTATATATTCAATCTTAGAGTTCTGGGAGTTTTAAAATTCTAGAGTTTTGGAAATTGCTTACAATGTGTGGCTCATTTCTCTTTACTCATTTAACATACGACTGTCAGTACTCTGTCTCTGTAAAGACTTTGTTTTATTTTTTAAAATGATCAACTTCTTTTTATAACTCTTTATACTCTTTTTCTTTTCTTTCTCTCTCAAGCCTGCATACATTTATCCAACACTGTGATCCATTTAGAGCCCTTTTTTACCTGAATCTGTCTTTATTGTAGATCTGTAATTAATTTCTGACCAGAAGCACATTTCTTTTTTAGTGGTGTGGTTAGGACCAACTCTATGGGCCTTCCTGCTTACTTCACCCATTCCAACATGGTGGAGGCATGTTCACTGACTCTGAGACTGCTGGGTGGAAGGTGGGAGCCACACTTACCACCTCAGCCTGATAACCACTAGGCTCATGCTGCCACCAAGTAACTTGTAGCATGTTGCCCACAAACCCCATCCTGGAAGAGCCAGAGACAATGCTGGCAACATGGGCCAGGAAGCAGAAGTTTCAAAACTGTGCATTTTTTTCTGCTATGTCTAAATCAAGAAAACCCCTCTTTTTTTAATTGATTTTTATTGAGCTCTACATTTTTCTATGCTCCCCTCCCTGCCTCTTCCCTCCCCTCCAACCTTCTTCCAAGGTTCCCATGTTCCCGATTTACTCAGGATATCTTGCCTTTTTCTACTTCCCGTGTAGATTAGATCTATGTAAGTCTCTCTTAGGGTTCTCATTATTGTCTAGGTTCTCTGGGATTGTGATTTGTGGGCTGGTTTAGAAAGACTTTTCTTAAAGGAGCCATGGTTTTCTTATTTGCCACAAGCAAACAGTGCTCATCTGGAAAAAAAAAAAAAAA
>NW_026074756.1:0-1561 GCF_014885135.2 Alexandromys fortis
AAGACAAAACAAAACACACTGTCAGCTTATCTTCCCAAAGCCCAAATATCAGTGTGGGCGAGTTCCTTTCTCTGTAAACTCTGTGGACACATAATTGACATATGGGAAAGAATACTGCTCATAAGCACATGTCTTGCCAAATTGTCAAAACCCAACATTTTACATAAGTGACACCCAGAAGGAAAGACTGTCAACTGCCAGAGTTCCCTCCACCTCTCATTTCTCACTTCTGCCATGATATCCATGAGCTTGGTTCTCTTACAGGCCTTTAAAAGTCTTTTCTGGCTCCTACAAGGCTGTCAAGGATCCTAAAAAAGAAAATAATAAGGCAGAGTACAATCAAGGTAGGCTGTAAGACCCCTGGGCAGGACTCCAGGTCTGTGACCAAGTGGCACTTACCTTCCATAGGGCTCTCTTTGGGGAAAAAAGGGCATAGACTCAAATCTGGCTACTTCCTGCAGGCACGGGGTAGCGTGGGGGAAGGGGAGAGCCAGGTGTCCGTGTTTAGCGAAAAGTGTGGCTGGAAAGGCATCTCATGAACTGTCATCCTGGAGAAGGCAGGCATCTGTTCCTTGGGGGAGATGAGAAGGCAGGTGTCTAGGGAAAAAAAAACTTGTTATCGCTAAAGATGAGTGTGCCAGGATGAGGAGCATGTAGGCCCTTCATTGTGGCATCCTGGAAAAATGGAGAATGGAAGGTCCTGTCTGCTGGACAGACCAAGTGTATTGAGTAGGTGCCCGCTTGAGCCTGGAGAGATGGTACCAGCATGGGTGTCCCAAGAGCTTGGCAGTTGAGGGTGTGGTGAGGATTACCATGTGAGGTCCTGTCCATCGAGGTTCAAGAGACCTAGGAGTTAACTGTTTGAGGAGTACTTTGTCCCTTGGGGAGAGCAGGGCAGGTTTAGGGGCATTCAGGTCCACTGGTGTGGTGGCAGGAAGACAACTGTCAACATGTGAATGGAGAAGGGACCTTAAAAAGGAGAGGTAGGGTAGGTACCCTGCCAGTAGAGGAGTTTGAACTGGGAGGTGATTGTTAAGGAGAAAGGGCCTGCCATAAAGCAGCTCAAAGGGGCTCAGGCCCATAGGGGAATGCCAGGTGGCCCTGAGGCGAGGGCCAAGATAACCTGAGTTCAATGGAAAGTTTGCTCAGTTGTTTGATGAGTTCCATTGTCCAGGAGATGTTGAGCTCCACCACATCTGTTGTTTCCCTGTAGGCTGGAAATGCTTTTATCCACCCTATAAAAGTGTCCACAAGCGTTAAGAGATAACGAAGTTTTTTATGAGTAGGTATATGGGTGAAATTAATCTGCCGGTCATTGCCCAGTTGGTGTCCACAAAGCTGGTGTATGTGGAGAACTCCTTGTGGGTTGGCCTGGGCATGGGTCTGGCAGGAGGAGTGAACCTGTAAAATAGAATCTTGGAGATGGGTGGGGCTAAAAGGGGTTCCAAGAAGCAGAACAAAGCTTCGGGGAAGTGGCTAAGGATATAATTGTCCTACAAGAATGTAGGGTAGTGGCAGAGTTTTAAGTGGGGAGGAACGGGTCCTGTCTACCCCCATAGCT
>NW_026074757.1:0-1564 GCF_014885135.2 Alexandromys fortis
AAAAAATAAATAAATAAAAATAAAAAAATAAAAAATAAAAGAAGATATATTTAGAATGAAACAAAACTAATAATTGGTTCAAAAGAAGAGATCAATTTATTTCATGGATAATGCTTTTCTTGCTACAAAAGGGTATGATCTCAAGCCTCCTAGCCACTACAGACACTCCTAGTTTGCTTAATGTGCTTACAGATACTTTTGAAAAAATATGTCTGTGATAATGCACGTTTTACCAGAGCTGGTACTTGAAAGTGATGCAGGATTATTAAATTATATTTTATTAATTCATATGAATGTTTTGCATAAATGTCTGTGCACCATGTGCATGCAATGCCATGGATGACCATAAGAGGGCACTGGATCTCGTGGAAATGAAGACAGTTCTGAACAGACACATGGGTGCTGTGGATCAAACCTCAGTTCTCTGAAAGAGCAGCCAGTGCTCAAACCCTGATCCATAGATCCACAGCAGAGAAGAAGGCTTTTATGTATGATAATTCCAATCTTTTGTATCCTAAAGCACATTACAATTTCCAAGGAGGAAACTGCCAGATCAAGTAATGTTTCTCAATGTGGCATGTGAATAAAGCTCAGCTAATATCATAGCTGAATTCCCCATTTCTGCCTGCACTATTGATTTTAATGTGGATAATTCACACACATTATGTGCCAAGTTATAAAAATAAAAAACCCAGAGCCTCCATTCCTCTTATCATTCAGCTACCAGATCTGTTTTCAAAGTCTTGATGTTTTGATTTGTGATTCTTATGTGCAATATGATTCATGTTCCTATTTTTTTTTACCGTTTTTATTTTTTTCTATCCATCAGACCACAGAGATACTCCGAAAAACCAGGTCGACTTGACGAGGCATTTCGAACCTGACCAATCACAATGATGTCAAATCTCTGAAAATGAATTTGTGCTAAATGCTAACAGCAAAATTTCTTGCTTTTATTTAAGCTTTGCTTGTTTGCAAACATCATGGAAGACCTATATAAGATCTGCTCTGCTGTGACTGAGGGCTGCTTACATTCTCCTATTCCGAGGAGGGGACTGTGTATTAGGCCTGGCTGAGAATAAATTTTACTGTGCAGTATCTTGCTGTTAGTTCCTGGATTCCAACACCGCATCACTTAGCAAGATTTCACTCAGGAAAAAGGCAGGTGTTTGAAATGAATCCAGTCCCTTGCCATCTAGCACCTGTTTAATTAGGAGCAGCTGGCCTGCGTCCCCGGCACCCGGCCGCCCGTATGGCTAGGTTATGCCCCAAAATAATTACACGGAAACTGTATTTTTTTAAACACTGCCTGGCCCATTATCTGTAGCCTCTTATTGGCAAGCTCTTACATATTGTTCTAACCCATTTCTAATATTCTGTGTAGCCCACGAGGTGGCTTACCAGAGATGATCTTAACCTGCGTCTTGCGTCTGTCTGGAGTGGGAGAACCATGGCGACTCCTCGACTAAGCTTCTTTCTCCCAGAATTCTGTTCTGTTTACTCCACCCACCTAAGGGTTGGCCTATCAAGGGGCCTAGGCAGTTTCTTTATTAATAAGAAATCA
>NW_026074758.1:0-1562 GCF_014885135.2 Alexandromys fortis
AAAAAAAAAAAAAAAAAAATCCTTTCTGGTTTGTAAAGCTGCAGGTGACATACTTTTTCACATCTAGACAGATCAGTAGAAACAAACGCTTCTTACTATTCATGGGCATGTGCCATGCCACTTTACAACCATTGTAACATCACTGTCTTTCCGCTCATGTCCCCTTTTCAGAATAGAGCATCCTTACAAAGCTGAATCCCAGTTTTTAACTTAAAGATCTTCTGTGAATGTACCACTGTATTCTCAGCTATTTCTCTGCCTAGAGTTTATGAACATTCTGTTGTCTTGAGTTATTAAAGGAGTCACACCACTGTCCGGCCTCCTTCCCTTCACTTGATGGAGGAGGGTCGTCTGTCTATGTGTTACTCTCATTGGTTAATAAAGAAACTGCCTTGGCTCTTTGATAGGACAAAAAATTAGGTAGGTGGAGTAAACAGAACAGAATGCTGGGAGGAAGAAGGCAGTGAGACAGATGCTATAGCTCTCCTCTCCAAGATAGACAAAGGTTAAGATCCTTCCTGGTAAACCACCACCTCCTGGTGCTACACACATTAATAGAAATGGGGTAATCAAGATGTGAGAATTAGCCAGTAAGAGGCTAGAGCTAATGGGCCAAGCAGTGTTTAAAAGAATACAATTGTGTGTTGTTATTTTGGGTGTAAAGCTAGCCAGGTGGTGGGACGTAGTCCACCGCTCCTTCTACATTCACTTAGCCATTTTCTTCATTGATTTCCTGGGCCCTGATCAAATAGACACCCCAATGTGTTTGGAATGAGAATGTCCCCATGTTTGAACAATACAGTTTTTGGTGCACCTTGGGAAGCTTGAGGTGCTTCAGGTTTGTTTTTAGAGTAGAAAGTTTTGTGCCACTTCCAGGTTGGTCCTTCTGATTTGTGGTTGCCTTTGAAGATGTCAACTTTCAGCTTCTTATTATTGTCATTCCTTCCCCATCATTATGGACTTCTGCTCTGATTGGAGCCATAAGTCAAGAGAAACCTTCCTTTCATATTCAAATAGATATTTATTCCATATTCAAATTAGGCCAATACATATTAGCTAATACAGACCCTGATTCTTTTTTCCTTTTAGAGTAATATCAAACAGAAGTCGACTCTCAGTTCTTGCTAACATAACAATATTGAAAGGCAGAATGAAGGTTTTTTTTTTTTTTTTTTTTTTTCTTAACCATAGATTTCACTCTTTGTATTTCTCTAACATGGCTAACATGGCTGTTGAATAGGAATCAAGCTCGGTGACTGAGCTGAGGGCACCTAGCCTGGACGTGGACAAAAGTTACCTATGAAGATTATGTCATACTTGCTCTAGACACAGAAGTTCTACAAGGCAGAGTTATCATAAGAATATCCACTTCTTAGAGATTAAAAAGCAGGATACTGAGAATTCATTTTAATATCCAGAAAGTGACAAAGCCGGGTTTGAATTTAAGCAGTTGTGGATACTGACCAGAAACTCCAGTTAAGTGTCTGTGAGCAAGTTTCACAATCATATCCTAGAGTGTCTAATGTGTTACACATAATTATTCCCTCTGACAGCTCACTGTA
>NW_026074759.1:0-1562 GCF_014885135.2 Alexandromys fortis
AAAACAAAAAAAAAAAACTATTACCTGAAGAAAGAGGCACTGGAGGAGCTGGAGAAATGGCTCAGCAATTAAGAGCACTGACTACTCTTCCAGAGGACCCTGGTTCAATCCCCAGCACCCACATGGCAGCTCACAACTGTCTGTAACTCCAGTTACAGAGGATCTGACACCCTTACACAGACATGCATACTGGCAAAACACCAATGCACATAAAATGAAAATAAATAATTATTTAAAAAAAAAAAAAAGGAAAAAAGAAAAGAAAGAGGCACCGCAGTGTGCGCCCTGTGCAGCTCCCTGTGGACTGCAGCCGTCCCTCTGCGCTATGGCTGAATAGTGCCGGGCACCGACGGCCTCATCACATTCATGCCCTCCTTGGGATCACTGTCCTGTGCTGCCTCACATCCAGTGTCTAGAATCCATTGTTTCATAGGCTATGTCCAGTAAAGAATTACATTAACTTATACGTGCGTGCATGTGCGTGTGTACACACCACACCCAATGCTGAGAGGTCAGACTCAGCATTGTAAGACTCAGGTCACTCCTTCTACCACGCAGATGGGGGAGACTGAACTCAAGGATTCAGGCTTGGCGGCAAGCACCTATAATGACTAAGCCATCATGCTAGCTCGATTTTGCCCAAATTTTAACTGTTTCTTATGTAGTTAGATAAAGACACCAAGGCACTGCAGTTTTGTTCTTTTAATTTTTTAATACTTTATCTGTCTTTTGGGGGTATGTGTGGTACACACATAAAAGTGTGCACTAATTTGTGCACACTTGAAACTAGAGAACAACAGATTTCTTCACGTCTCTCACTAGAATTAGGAGCTTGTCATTTGGGCGAGGATGGCTGGCTGAGCTTCCAGGATCGTCCTGTCTCCATTCTGCCACATGCCTAACACTTACATGCGTGCTGGGGATTTGAACTCAGGTCCTCATGTTTGCACAGTAAGTGCTCTTATCCACTAAGATCTCTCAGCTCTCTATCCCTGAGTTCAATTTTAAGGTTTCAATGGGGAACAAAACACTTCAAGGGAACAGTACAGGACTAGACGTGCTGAGCTGCTCCTGTGTACAATCCCCACACTTGGGAGGCCGAGGCAGGAGACTTGTCTAGAATTTGGGGTCAGCCTGGGTTACCTAGAAATGAGTTTGTCTCAAAGAAACAAATGGGAGCTAGTGACCTCTGACCCCTCCCTCAGCACGTGAGGTATTGGCTGCCAGCCTGAAACCTCCACAGTAGGAGCAGTTCCCTCCTCCTGAAGGAAGTGTGCACCGTGGAGGTGGGCTTAGAGGTCTCCTATGCTAGAAGACCTATCTATGGTCCAGTGTCTCAGACCATTTCCTGTTGCCTGTGCATCAAGGTGTAAGATCTCTGGGCTCCTTCTCTAGTACTGCATCTGCATGCATGCTGTCTTGCTTCCCGCAGGGGCAACGATGGATTAAACTCTGAAGGTGTAAGCTAACCCCAGCTCAATGTTTTCCTTATAAGTATTGCTGTGGTTATGGTGTCTCTTCACGGCAATAGAATCCTAAGACAAACTTTTTTTTTTTTTTTT
>NW_026074760.1:0-1564 GCF_014885135.2 Alexandromys fortis
TTTGATCCTCCTGCCTTTACCTTATGCATGCTGGGTACGACTATTGTGGCACTTTTCTATAAATTAGTATCCTTTGCAAAATACAACGGCGAGCACCAGCTTTCAAACCTCCCTTTTCCATTTGACTTTACAGGGGCCCCATTTTTATTTTTATCAGCTGTGTGACTTTCGCTTCTTGGTTTCTTGTAGTCTGGGGTGACACTTGCCTTGCAGGCTTTCCCCACCCCATCCAATGAGGTGATTTGTTCAGCAAATCTTATGGAGGTGGGTGCTGTCTGAGGATTAAACACAGAGGCTAAGAAACGGAGGCTGGGGGATGGCTGTGTTGGTCAAGGGCTTGCTCTGCAAGCAGGGGCAGTTGAGTTTGGGACAAGCAGAAAAGACCACTCATAGTGTGTGCTGGCGCCTGGTAAGCATGTCACAGGTCTTCCCATTCAGGCCTTTTGAGACCAGGGCTGCTCATTTTGGTTTTATTATTTGAGATTGTGTCCTGTGTAACCCAGGCTGGCCTCTAGCTGACTGTTACCGAGTGTGACCTTGAACTCTTGACTCCTCCTTCTGTAACCAGCTCCTGAGTCCTGGGATCACAGGCGTGTGCCACTGTGCTCACATTTAAATATGCATGTGGGTGGGTGTATGTGTGGGTGTTTTACTTGCTTGTACGTCTTTGTACCTTGTGTGTGCCTGATGCCCTTGGAGACTAGAAGAGGATGTTGGCTCTCCTGGAGCTGGGTTACAGATTGTTGTGAACTGCTGTGTAGGTGCTGGGAATTTAACCCAGTTCATCTGAAAGAGCAGCGAATGCTCTTAACCACTGAGCAATCTCTCCAGTCCACCCCTCCCCTAGAACTTGGCTGGCCTAGAACTCAGTATATAGACCACCAGGCTATGGAGATCTCTGCTTCCCAAGTGCTGGGATTAAAGGCTTGTGCCACCATGCCCAGACAGGCATCTGGTTTGTTTTTTCTTTTTCTTTTCTTTTCTTTTTTTTTTTTTTTTTGTAGCTTTGGAGCCTGTTCTGGAGCTAACTCTTGTAGACCAGGCTGGCCTTGAACTCACAGAGATCACAGAGGTCCACCTTCCTCTGCCTCCCAAGTGCTGGGATTAAAGGCATTTGTGCCACCACCGCCCAGCTGAGACAGTTTACTATGTAGCCCAAGCTAGTCAGATTCTTGATCCTTCTGACTCCATCTTCCCAGTTCTGGGATTCCGTGCCCATCTTACCTTTGAAGATGTGGGTGGGTGATGTTTACAGGATGTTAGCTAAAACATAAATGAACAAGTGTTTGGGAAGGAGACACACCCCATCCAGGCCAGAGCCCGGCCAGCCCTTAGTGGTCTTGCTGTCTCTCCCACCTCTGCACAGAGAAGGCCAGTCTGCCTTCCTAAATCCACGGCTCAGGCTCCTTCACCAATTCCTAAACATTGGGGACAGCGTCATTTGATATAACTGAGATGAAGCAGACCGTGTCCTTGGGCATACTGTTCCTCCTTTTGCTTACGTGGAGTTGGCCAGGCAGATCTCTGTGGGATGTGTGTGTGTGTGTGTGTGTGTGTGTGTGTG
>NW_026074761.1:0-1502 GCF_014885135.2 Alexandromys fortis
TGTGTAGATAGATAAATAGATAGATATAGATATATGGAGAGGGAGGGTGGAAAAGACATAAATGCAGTACTCATGTCTGAAAATCCCAAAACATTTAAATAAAAAGTCCTCAGAAGAGAGACAATGTTTTCACGAGTAGTTCGTGTTAGTTATGAGACAACGCGAAAGCACACGGTCCCTATGCGTGAGGAAGAGCAGAGAGCAAGGCAGGCTTCGTGCCTGCAGCTGCGTCCTCGATTTGACAAGTGACCGTGTCATTGCAAAGTGGCATCCCGTTGCTCCAGACTTCATTCACTGACTGCCTTCAGCGCAGCCAGGGAGGACAGAGCTCAAGCCCCGTCGTCCCTGCGTCGTTGTGGGCTTAACTCACCCAGGGAGATGTCCCAGTAGCTTCTTCACTTTTCACCCGAAAAGCTGGCAATTCTTAGCTTTCAAAGGGCACATCATAGCTACATTTAAGATAGCTGATTCGGAAAATCTCAACGACTGCCTCAAAATGACGCCGTGGCCCGCCCAGACCTATTCAATACGCATACTAGTACACACGGCTGATACCTACAGAACTGAGGCAAGCAGAATTCATCTTTTTTGCTTTTTATTTATTTAGTTTTGCAATTTCTTTGTAGGGTAACCCTCTATTCTTCTAGCCAGAGAACTCTCTGGAATGTCAGTTTCATTTTTTCCTCAGTATGCTCAGACATAGGTGATGTAGCTGTGTACTGAGAAGCAAAAGCTGAACATCTTTCTTAAGCCACGTCAGGCCCTGAAATATAAGGACTAATAACGATGATGAAGTGGTTTGACAGGTTAGAATAAAGAATTCAACTTTGAAATAGTCTTAGATAAAATTATAAAGTTTATAAGGGCTTATTCTTCAGAGAATAAGAGATTGTGTCCTGTCTGGGAGGTCTGTATCACATCCCCTAAGGCTCAGGACCATCCCAGAACAGGAGGCTGAAAGAACTTCTAAGAGCCAGAGGGAGTGGATATCCATGGAGAAACAGTATTTGCTGACACGATACTGCGTTTGCGCAATCAACCATAGATACTGAGATTGCATGCACGAGACCTTTGCTCAAGATCTAGCCAGCCCGAATCCCAGCATGTGTGTGTGTGTGTGTGTGTGTGTATGTGTGTGTGTGTGTGTGGCTCAGGAAGTCCCACCCTTAGCTGAGAAGTTATTGGCAACTGATGGCTTCTGGGGAGGGGGAGTCAGTTTTCTTCAGGGACATGGCCCCTAAGAGACTGCCCACGCTCCAGGAGATGCTTGTATATCCAGAAATGCATAGGTAACCCTAAGCGGACTCAGTGAGTTAAAAAAAAAAAAACAAAAAAACAAAAAACAAAAGAGAGCCGGGCGATGGTGGCACATGCCTTTAATCCCAGCACTTGGGAGGCAGAGGTAGGCGGATCTCTGTGAGTTCGAGACCAGCCTGGTCTACAGAGCTAGTGCCAGGACAGGCTCCAAAGCCACAGAGAAACCCTCTCTCGAAAAACCAAAA
>NW_026074762.1:0-1562 GCF_014885135.2 Alexandromys fortis
GCGTGTCCATAAAGACCCCGGACATAAGAGGGGATCCAAAGAAAAAGAGCACACGCGTGTCCATAAAGACCCCGGACATAAGAGGGGATCCAAAGTGCTTCTACCATGTCATGCTCTCAGCAGCAGTGCATGAAAACTCCCACTCTTTTGTACGTCCTTCAGCAGTTAGTGGTTTACAGCTCCTCAGAACAAGAGTTGTTTGTTATTCTGATTTTAGCCCCTTTAGTTTTTCTGGAAGTTTATCTTCACCTTAAGAAGAATGGGGTTTGCCATGCACTGCCGCTGAGAGTATAAAATGGTAGAAGCGCTTTAGAAATCCCGAGAACTTTCTTAAGACATTAAACATATGTATGCTCCAGAAGTCAGGAATGCCCTTCCTTGATTTCTCAGATATTTCATTTGGAATACTAATAAAAAGAGAACAGCCCGAACATCCAGGAGAAATACGTGGGCCGTAGACTCACAATGGGAAGTTCCCCAACAGCAACAAAGAAGTATGCTGCCCAATCATATGCCGCCATGCTTCACGTGTGACACTACAGAACAGAGACACCCAACCCAAACATCCAGCTTCCAGCATGAGACGCAGAAGCAATAGCATCACTGCTACAAGTTTAGTCTGTTGAAAGGAAGGCAAAAAGAAACAAGGAAAAAGAGGAGGAGGAGAGAAGAGAGAGGAGAACCGAGAGAGATGGAGAAAAAGACACAGGAAAGAGAAGAGAGGAGCAGAGTGGAGGGGATAGAAGGGAGGGGAAAGAAGAGGAGAAGAGATCTCACAAAGAGCTAGTAGCCTGAAAAGCCCTGGTGTCTAGAAGAGGTGCTGTTCACTGGTTACCCACAGCCCCAGCTTATAGCCGTCTTCCTTCTATCACACTCACTCTCGCCTTCCCACCCGTCAGCCCACCTCCTAGATGACTCCCCATTGGGAAATGACACTTAAAATCAACAGCCACTGGAAAACAAGCAACCTGCTCTTATTCATTTAACAACTGCTGTCAATAAACATGACTATTGTGCAGCTTTCGTCTCAGCCCTGAGAAACAACCTCAACAAGGTGACTCCAGCTTTTCTGTATGGAGCAGAATGCTAGAGAAGTGGTCCAGCCACACAATGAGCTAGCACTGAGCTGGGAAAAGGAATGAAGTACTTACTGACCCGTGCTACAGCTGGAATGCATCTAAGTAAAATGATGCAAGTGGAATCCCTATGCCTGAGTTTTATGTGATGCTAGGGTTAAAACAGGAGGCTTTCATCAAGTACCTCAAACACGGTGGAGGGTAAGGGCTGACATGTGATGTTGTCCTCTGACATGCATGCTATGGTGCATGCTCACTTGCACATGCTCTCCTCTCTCTCTCTCTTTCTCCCTCCCTCCCTCTCTTCTCCCTCCCCCTCCCTCCCCCTGTTGAATTTAGCCTGATGTGGTAGTGTGTGCCTATAATTCCAGCATTCAAGTGGTCAAAGTTTAAGACCAGCCTGGTCTACGTGGGGAATTCCAGACAAGTCTTGGCTATAGCATAAGACACTATATCAAAAAAAAAAAAAAAAAAAAAAAAAAAAAA
>NW_026074763.1:0-1578 GCF_014885135.2 Alexandromys fortis
GAGAGAGAGAGAGAGAGAGAGAGAGAGAGAGAGAGAGAGAGAGAGAGAAAGAGAGAGAGAGAATTAGTTTGGTTTTACCTTGTAAACTTAAGGCAGGTGAGCTAAAAGCTATGTAGCTATCAACTGAGAATATGAGCTGCAGAACAGAACCAAATTCTGATTTATCATATCAGGCTGTTTTCCATTTGTGTCAACAACGTGATCCACGTAATTTGAGAAAGTCATATTACTTAACATGTAGATGATAACCACAAGGACATAAGATTTCAGAAGGCTGCCTTTTTCAAGGGACGTGGGCATGGATTTTCTGAACCAGTCATAAAATTTTAGCTTCTTGTTTACAGTTATAAAGCTATAAATGATGTTACAGAGTTGAAATAGATTTATTCATCTCAATAAATATTTATACTGCATGGGAACTATGCCAAGTGTGCTGGATGGTTGGAACAGAGATCACTAAGGACAAATGCTGCCCTTCGAGTTCACAACTTAGTGATAAGTACAGGTGTTCAAGCAGATCAGAGACCTATTACCTGACTTCTTTAGAGCTTGTTTTGTATTGTAATACACACTTAGAAAAACTGGTAGACATACAAAAATTCAGAATTATGCATAATGCATGACCAAAATGTAGTTTTTATGTATCTTTTTCTGAAATAGTTAATAAAACAATATATATTATTGCTGACACTAAACAGAAATTTTTTCCAAATTTTTGAATTTTTTTCTTTAAAACTTAGTACTAATTGCCTGGAGTTACCTGATAAGTTTACTTTAGTTTATGTGCCAATCAGCTCAGCCTTGATGGCCAGATAAAGCTTCCTGGTACAGATGGCTCACCATTGAGACATGTTTAGTTGCAATGGAGCATTGTTTTCACACTTCCTTTGGGTCTGCCAACTCAACACTCCCTGGCATGATTTTATGTTTTGAAACTAGATATAATTCCTTAAGTTCAGGCCATTCTTAAGATGTCTTCGAAACATTTAATTCAACCTTTAAGAAATCCTTCTCATTTTGTTTTGTATGCCTCCTGACATTCACAACCCAGTATTAACCCAAGGATGGTTAATAAAAAACAGAAAATTCCAGGTCAATGAAGAGGTAGGAGAAAAGACAGGAACCAACAGGGTTATCTGAAAGTTGAGATCTGATCCCCTTTACCATCAAAAGAAAAGAGCCCCCATACACAGTCTGCAATCACAGTAGAAATGCTGTTAAAAGCATTGGTAATAGTATCATATGTGAGAAAACAATGGTGCTCAAGTTCAAGGAAGGAAAGAGAATACGGCAAGGGAAAAGAAGAGAGAAAAGGCAAAAGCCAGTCCCAGACTATAGTGAGGTTTTCCACTCCTCTGAGTCCTGTTTACCTCTTCCTGAGATCACAACTGGGAAGGTTCTTTCAAAGACCTGATACTAAATAAAATTGTATGAAATGCATTTTATGTAAAGGTACCTCACAAAGTGAAAGAGCCTCCAGCTTACTCAGTAGGATGAGCACTAAAGAAATATAGATAGATGATAAATATATCATATATATATGATATATATCATATATATGATATATATCACATATAT
>NW_026074764.1:0-1526 GCF_014885135.2 Alexandromys fortis
TTTTTTTTTTTTTGGTTTTTCGAGACAGGGTTTCTCTGTGGCTTTGGAGCCTGTCCTGGAACTAGCTCTTGAAGACCAGGCTGGTCTCGAACTCACAGAGATCCACCTGCCTTTGCCTCCTGAGTGCTGGGATTAAAGGTGTGCTATTTTAGTTTTTGATAGACAGCATAAAAATATCATTTTACCCAAATCTTTTTTTAAATATCTTACTCTGATTTTGTTGGAACTGTTCTTGTTGCTCTTCATGATCTTCTCCTATATAAGACAGTGATGAAGTGGTTCTAATATAATTCCAACATTCTTCCATTAAGGTGAATATAGCTGAAGTTCAGGGTTGAATTATTTCACAGCAAGAATCTGCTCTGTTAAGTCTCAATCGTGTGCAAAATATCCCATTTCCCCAGTGATATCCCACCAGTTAGAGCGACACATTGTGGGAGCCCTCTGACATTACAGGTGTAAGATTTCCCTTTAAAGATACTCCTCTGCTTTGTTTCTCTGGGTTTTCTAGTGCAAGGACTCTTGTAAGGTTTACTTCCGTGATGCCTTTTCAAAGCAGATCAAATGTTTTAAATAATTAAAGTCTTTTGGGGAAAAAACACATGAATGTAGCATTAACAAATATTGTCACAAAACAAATCAACCAATTATTGTTATTAAACATTAATTATATCCCCCAAATTTTAATTTCCTGGGTAAAAATGGCATAAGTGGTGGCAAAGCCCAGGTTTGCTTGATTAAAGCATGTAGAACTTAATCATACCAAAATTATTGTAATTTCTTAAAGAAAAATATTGACATATCCTCCATGTCTGTGAATGGAAGGGTGTTGACTGCCACATCATTTTCTTAAACCAAACACTGATTAATTGAAGACATTAAATTTCCTTGCATAAGCATGTGCATGGCACATCTATACATATGCTTTTACTTAACATTTTCAGAGATACTTATTTCAAATCTGTCCTCATTTCCTCTAAGGCTTCCCATTTCTTTCTTTTTGCTAATACTATTTTATTTTATTCTTAAAGCAATCTTATTTTACATACTCGTCCAAGTTCCCTTTCCCTCCCGTCCCTCCACTCCCCCCATCTCCCCTCCCCCCCATCCCCATCTCTCCTCAGGAAAGGTGAGGCCTCCCACGTGGAGTCAACAAAGTTTGTTAAGTAACTTGAGACAGGACAAAGGCCCTTCCCTCTGTATCTAGGCAGGGCAAGTTGTCCCTCCAGAGGAAATGGGCTCCTAAAACCCAGTTTGTTAGCTGGGATCATCCTGTGGATTTGCTCAGGAAATTTTGTCTAATTCTCCTTCCCAGGGAGTCCATGTATGTTTCTCTGTTCTCTGTGCTTGCTGGCTTCTCTGGGGTTGTGGTCTGTAGACTGGTTATCCTTAGTTTTAGGTCTAACATCCACTTATAAGTGAGGACATAGCATGTTTCTCTTTCTGGGTTTGGGTGTTACCTCACTCAGGATGGTTTTTTCTAATTCCAAAATGTAACTGTTTTTTTTTTTTTTTTTTACTGCTGT
>NW_026074765.1:0-1564 GCF_014885135.2 Alexandromys fortis
TGTGTGTAAGCACCCCAAGGTGCGCTTACCGGGAAGAGTCTAGCCTCCGTCCATCCTGGTGTCTCTGCTCCAGAGAGCAGAGCTGTTGAGTCTCTCTGGAAGCAGAGCAGAGTCTGACCTCACTTCCTCTTCTGCCCAGAATTCTATTCTGTTTATTCCACCCACCTATGTTCTAAGCTATGAGGCCAAGCAGTTGGTTTATTATAATTAACCAATTACCTTCCTCCATCAGACACCATTGCCCTGCTGGCAAAACGTAGTCTGGAGAAATCGGAAGAGCTGCCACACTAGAGCATGCCAGGATCTGCAGCTAAAGATAAATAGTTCTTATAAGAATGTCTGGGGGGGGGGGGGCTGGAGAGATGGCTCAGTGGCTAAGAGCACCAGCGACTCTTCTAGAGGATGTGGTTCAGTCTCCAGCACCCACATGGTGGCTGAGGTAGAAAGACTTAATTATTAGATACTATTTATTGATTCATTTAGTGATTTACTTAAAACATCGCTTGCACTGCCCATTTGCCAAGCATGACTTCACTTGCTGCCTGGAATAGGACTCTTGACAACCTGCTGACTGCCGTGTAAGATCCTGCTTGTGGTCCCCATCCCCCATCTTGTTCTTTATAGTATAAAATGAGAGTACCAACTGGAACCAGGATCAAAACCTTCAGGAGCTCTCCTGGCTTTGCTCCACCAGTGACATCTCTCTTCCACTCTCATTGGAATCGGAGTGCTTACTCCAGGAAGTCCTGCAACAAGTGGTGATTATCTAATCCCAGCACCCAGGAGGCAGAGGCAGGCAGATCTCTGTGACTTCGGGGTCACCCTGGTCTAAAAACTGAGTTCCATGAAAGCCAGGGCTGTTACACAAAGAAACCTTGTCTCCAAAAAAACAAACAAAAAACAAAACAAAAGACCCTACCCTGTTACACAAATAATAAAAACCCAGAGACAGGTATTGGGGTTCAAGATCAGAAAGGTAAAGCAATCAGCCACTAGAGAGACCTTTTCCCTCTACCCAATCTTCAGACCAAATGGGTGAGATCCTGTCTCCACAAATCCTCAGACTCCACACTCCAGTGAGTTCCTGTCTCTTCCCTTTATATTCCTTTCTCTGCCCAGCCATATCTTTCCTGTCTCTACCTCCCCATTGCGGGGATTAAAAGTGTGTGACCCTCAAACACTGGGATTAAAGATGTGAATCACGACTACCTCGATCTGTTTTGGGATTGATCTTGTGTAGCCCAGGTTAGCCTTGAACTCACAGAGATCTGTCTGCCTTTGTCTCCCAAATCCTGGGATTAAAGCTGTGTGCCACCACTCCTTTATTTAGTGGGTTATGGAGGGGAAAGGAAAGGGGGGAAGGGGAGAAGGGGGAAGAAGAGAGAAAGGCACAGAGAGAGAAGGAGAGAGAGGAAAGAAAAGGGCGGGGAGAGAGAGAACATAGTTACCAGAAAGAAAAAGAGCACAGGCTGGAGGAGGTGGGATATCCACTTCCCTCAGCAGAAGGGGAGGGGTTGGGAGAGGACAGGGTCTCTCTCTCTCTCTCTCTCTCTCTCTCTCTCTC
>NW_026074766.1:0-1561 GCF_014885135.2 Alexandromys fortis
ACAACCAAAGGGAATTTAAATCTTAAACTTGTGACGATGATAATAGTAGTGGTTCTCTACCAGAGCTAGATTAATAGATTATCAGAACACCATTAGTTAAAGTTAAGACCATGAACTTTTGGAGTCTTAACAGTAGCATAGTGAGGGAAAGAAATCTGAAATAGGTTTTATTCTTTTATACACCTTAAATCACTTTAAAAAAAAAACATTTAAGCTTTCACATCCTCCAGTCTTTATAACTTGCACTTACACACCTTAATAACTTGTGTTTACACACCTTAGAACACCTCAGATCCTAAACCTTTCCCTAGATTCTCACAGCGAAGCTTCATATCTTCACATAAACTTTATACTTTTTCTGTCTAATCCTTCACTAGGAGAAAGAGACACTGTTGGTTGATTATGGAGAGTAGTCATAGTACAGCGAACTCCCTTCAATAAAGGAATAGGAAAAAGTTACATTGAAATCTGTTCTGTGAGTTATCTCTTTCTTGAGTCCGGTAACAAAGTCAGCTGTGCCTAGACCTTGTAGTAACTCTAGGAGAGAGAAGCCTGTGGCCAGTAATTCACACACAAGAGAAGGGAGAAAGCAGCCTAGACCTTGGTTGCTGTGTTAAGCTGACAAAGCAATCAGTAGCCTAGTCATCAAATACCATCAGGTTCTGAGAAGGATAAATTTCACCTGAGCAACCAGAAGTGCAGACCAAGCAGCTTTGAAATCTATTAAAAATGACAGCGACTTACTGGCTACCTAGATAGCTGCCCCCGGTTCCTCCATGGTCATTGGAGGCAGAGGTCTTAGGGCAGCATTGGTCTTCAGCTATCAGGCTCAGAAGATCTGACAGATTTTCCTGTGTAGTAGGAACTTGGGGGTTTTACTTGTCTAGGTAAAGTGGGGCAGTCTGTAGTCATGAGGAGTGGTGGGCTGCTTCCCGCTACCGGGCTAGCTTTACCCAAAATAATTACACAGAAACTGTATTCATTTAAACACTACCTGGCCCATTAGTTCTAGCCTCTTATTGGCTAATTCTCACATCTTGATTAACCCATTTCTAACAATCTGTGTAGCACCACAAGATGGTGGCTTACTGGGAAAGATTCTAGCCTACATCTATCTCGGGTCAAAGAATCATGGTATCTGACTTATTTCCCTTCTTCCCAGCATTCTGTTCTGTCTACTCCATCCACCTGTGTTCTGACATAGAAAGAAGACCCACCTACATCAGCAGTCAATTTCCCAGTGTCCTGATTGTCCTCAGTCTGGACAGGGTCCTGGCAGGAGTTAAGGTGAAAGGCATTCCCCCTACCCCCCAGTGGCTGGCATTGCCACATTTAAAGCAAGTTCCAGGTAGAGGTTCTGTGCCCATTCATCTTCTTTGGAGAAGATGGGGTGCTGCCAGGAGCTGGCATGTCTCTATTATGAAAAACTTTATTGTTATAAGCTAAACTTTTTTTGTTTGTTTGTTTTTTTTTCGAGACAGGGTTTCTCTGTGGCTTTGGAGCCTGTCCTGGAACTAGCTCTTGTAGACCAGGCTGGTCTCAAACTCACAGAGATCCACCT
>NW_026074767.1:0-1502 GCF_014885135.2 Alexandromys fortis
CCATAGACTCATTCAACAAGAAGGAACTTGTACCTGATACTGATTGAGCAACCAAGAATCAGAGACTAGATTGATCAGAATCGTAGGGTCAAACCAAATGAAAACTGCTTTAAAACATCAATAAAATTATTCATAATTATATTCTGCTATACTAATAGATCAAGGCAGGGCATTATACAGGTATCGTCAGAGAGGTTTTTCTGGCAGCAGATGCAGAGACCTGCAGGCAGAAATTATCTGAGAGATAGTATAAATTTGAGGCCTCCATTAAATCTCTCCCTGTCCTCTTCCCCCAGAGAGTCTAAGCAATGATGTCTAGTACACTGCAATGAAAAAACACACATCCTAAAACATGTGAACATTACAAATTGGTTTTGAAAGATAATTAATAAAAAAGTACTCTAAGTTGTATGAATATAAAAGAGGGAAGAGAATCAGGAAAAGGTTAGAGCAGGGTTATTATTATGGTCAAACGCATTGTATGAAACATTTCAAGAACTAATT
This sequence comes from Alexandromys fortis, assembly GCF_014885135.2. NCBI lineage: Eukaryota > Metazoa > Chordata > Mammalia > Rodentia > Cricetidae > Alexandromys > Alexandromys fortis. Next base: position 505 of record NW_026074767.1, read on the forward strand.
ACAAGAAATTTTATTAAATTTCATGCCAGATATCAGATCAATGAAATGATGCAAAATATAGAATTATTAATTAACAGTTTATTATTGGGAAAAATTTCAAGTGAATCAATAACTTAAAATAAGTTTAAAATATGCAAGTACTTTGTACCTATTTAGAGATAGGTGGAAGTTATAGGTCAGTTTATGTGCATATCTTGCAGAATTACTAATCATAATAAACATAAAGCATGTTGAAATTTAAGATATTTTAAGAAAACAATTTATTATCGTAGATAAAATCATATTATTTTAGATGCAAAATATTTGTAATGGCAATTGTGTGTGTCATGCGGTTATGTATTCAAATAGTGCTTCTAGGTTAATCTAATGAAACCAAACCACATTTTGAGTAATCTTTGTGGCCCTGTTGACAATAAGCATTAGAAATTAATCATGTAAGAGCTTGAAACATGTAACTTTAATAAGTTTCTGAAGCCTCTAAATTATCTTTCAAAGTAATTAAATTGGAAAACTATAGCCTCATAATTAAATATAATAACCAAGTAAATATGAAAATGCTACAAGGCATAGAGGAAAACAGGACAAGTGGTTTTAATATGCTTGTTTTTCTAGTATAGGGCATTATGAGGTTTTTCAGATATTGTTTACATGCATACTTAAACATGTTGGTAGATGTGCTGTTTTAGGCAGCAATACATCATCCTGTACTAGCTGTCGTCCCCTTTATTATCGAGAAAATAATTGGTATGGCTATTTTATGTTGATATTTATTATTATTACCATTTGTAAACAAAAGCCAATCCTTATTTGGGAGCTACAGAATAGGTAAGTGTCATAGCCCACTGCAATATATGAGGAAGTCAAATAATAAAAACACCAAGCAAGCAAACAATCCACAAACACAGTCACAAAACCATTGGCCAACAACCTGTTCTGCATGCAAAATACACTAGAAATTTTTTTGTCCAAAAACTTTCTCATTTCACCATAGACTCATT
>NW_026074768.1:0-1584 GCF_014885135.2 Alexandromys fortis
GTGAGCCACCATGTGGTTGCTGGGAATTGAACTCAGGACCTTTGGAAGAGCAGGCAATGCTCTTAACCACTGAGCCATCTCTCCAGCCCCCCTGTAGGATATTTTAAAATAAGGTTTCAGCCATTGGATATTTTATTAAAAGTTTGTAAACTATCTTTCTAATCTAAGCTGCAAGTCTGCCCCAGCTGACTTAAAAAAAAAAAAAAGCCCAGGATGCTTCCTCCTCTACACAGTATTGAGTTGAATGGCGTGGGATGAGTAGGCCTGGGCCCTCAGCAGCATGGCCAAGACTCTTGTTTTTACAAGTTGCAGAATACCGTACTTTAACACTCAGGTTCTGGAAGGTAATAAAGCCCTGTGTTACTCAAGCCATTTTCAGTTGAGTTTTCTATTTTTTTTTCTTTTTTGAAGATATTTATTTAGCCTGTGTAGGTGTTTGCCTGCATGTGTGCCTGGTCCCCAGGGAGGCCAGAGAGGATGTCTGATTCCCCTGGGACTAGAGCAACAGTGAGCTGCAGTGTGGGTACTGGGGACCAAACCCAGGCACTGGAAGAGCAGTCAGTGCTCTTTTATCTTGTTGGTTTTCAAGACAGCTTTTCTCTGTGTAGCCCTCACTGTCCTGGAACTCGCAGAGATTTGCCTGCCTCTGCCTCCAGAGAGCTGGGGTTAAGGGTGTGAGTCACCACCTCCTGGATACAGCCAGTACTCTTAATGTCTGAGCCATCTCTCCAGACTTTTTCTTTTTCTTCTTAGAACGTGATGATCAAGCTGAGCAACAGATCAAGAATGGAACACTAACTAGAAGGAACCACCAATTCATAAAGCTGAAAACATGGTATGTTCTCAGATGAACAGAATCTCAGGAGTCGGGAGGTAGCGCTGTGGTAGCATGTATATTTAGCATACATAAGAGGCTATTTTCATTTCCAAAGCATGTAAGAGCTGGGGTAAAGTGAGAATGCAATCAAGTTTGAAGCCTGTGATCGTACTACTTGGGAAGCTGAGGCAGGGGGATTGTAAATTGAGGCCTGCCTGGGTTACTTGACAAGTTCCAGGCCATCTTGAGCTTTTTATAAACAAACAAACAAACATATTAATAAATTGGGCATAACTCAGTTGGTAGAATGCTTGCTTCACAAAACTCTGGGTTCAATCCCCAGACCCAGTAAACTGACTGGGCGTAGTGGCACAAGTTTGTAATCTCAGCACTCAAGAGGTAGAAATGGGTTGGAAATTCAAGGCCATTCCTGACTGCATAGACAGTCACAGCTATTAACAGTGTCTCAAACAAAAAAGAACAAAAGCAAACACGTGGGCACCCCTCCCTGGGAACATCTCCTACTCTAGATGATCACCTCACTGTTCTTTAATAAATCTGTGTTTGCTCTGGTCATGAAAACAAGGAAATCTGCAAGATGGCTCAGTGGGTAAGGGCACCTGCTACCAAGCCTCAGTTCAGTCCTGGGACACACATGGCAGAAAGATGGTAGAAAGAGAGAACCTCCTTGCAGGTAATCCTCTGGCATTCTCTCTCTCTCTCTCTCTCTCTCTCTCTCTCTCTCTCTCTCTCTCTCTCTCTCTCTC
>NW_026074769.1:0-1561 GCF_014885135.2 Alexandromys fortis
GGCCGGAGAGATGGCTCAGTGGTTAAGAGCATTGCCTGCTCTTCCAAAGGTCCTGAGTTCAATTCCCAGCAACCACATGGTGGCTCACAACCATCTGTAATGAGGTCTGATGCCCTCTTCTGGCCTGCAGGCATACACACAGACAGAATATTGTATACATAATAAATAAATATTAAAAAGAAAAAGAACAGATACTCCTAACTGCTGAGCCGTCTCTCCAGCTCCAAGTAGATGTTTTAAATATAACATACCGAAAGAACAGTGGAATGTATTGTGTGCTAATTTTATTTAATGTTACTTTTCACTTATAGCTGCAACCTCAGAACCTCTGCATAGTGCACAGATTGTAAACCAAGTCATGACCACAAAGTCAAGTCCAGGAAAAAACTCACCCTGTGTTCCTAAGAGTCTGGTAACAAGAACATTTATTTGTATGTTGTATAGAAATAAGGAATGTTATTGGACAGCCATTCTGACTGTCTTTTATGTCTGCCTTTGCATCTTATTCCATTGACCCTGTCTGCTGGGACTGACCTCCATTTCACCACCACTCCATGGCAGCTCTGAGCCTTTTCATCTATCTTTGCTCAACTCAAATATAACTTCTTGTCAAACCTAAGATCCCCTACCTGCCACACAAACACTGTCCACAGTTTCTTTCTTTTTAAATATCCTCTGTTTGTTCTGCTGGCTTCTTTGTATGCCCAGGAAATTCCTATTTTGGATCACATTTGGTGGTTTTTGAGCCCTGCTCTAGAAAAAAACCCAGAACCTCAAACATTTATGCTCATAACCTCAAACCAGAACTCTAGCATTTCAGGCACTTCTTCTCTACATTTGACACCACTCTTGATATTGTATGTCTCGTCTGTTTAGCACTTAATTTTTTAATGTGATTTTTAAACTTTATTGTTCTCAAATTTGGGATGTGTCTATCTCACTCTCATAGCTATAAAAAAATAAATACTATTTCTGCAACAGAGCAGAAAATAATCTTATCATTTTTTGCTACCAACCATTACATAGGTAACTGCATCTTTATCTGCTGTTTCCATGGGGGAAAAGTAGCTTCCTACTTGTACCTACTTTTCATCCCTGTAAATATTTTTGACCCATCTAAATCTCTTCTGCTTTGCTTGCTTGTAAACATAAAAATACTCAGATCTCTTCTTCAGCTTCATGTTTCTTAGCATCTTTCTCTTTCATAGGACAGTGTTCTTTAGGACCTTTTTGTAGTTTAATCCCATGTAAAGACATCTGTTTTGCTAATGCACACATTCCTAGAAGTAGAACATGCATGTCTAACTTTGATAGATTGTATGGATTGTCCAATTTATATCTTACAGTGTTTGCCACCCTCTTTCTACTACTCTAAATTTACAGACAGATAAATGAGTGTTACTTCTGGCCATATTCCCCAGTCCCTAGCTCATTGTATGATATTTGTGAAATATCAATGAATATTTGTTTAGTGGGTTATTGCTACTATTGGGAATTTCTGAGAGGAAAGCAACAGAAGGAAATTTTTTTGATTTTTTTTTAAATTTTTTATTATTTAATT
>NW_026074770.1:0-1575 GCF_014885135.2 Alexandromys fortis
TGTCTATAAATATATGCAATTCCTAAATATAACCTGCCCAGTCCATATAATGTTACCTGTATGTACATTTATAGGGCTGAACACTTGGTGTACTCTTTCCTGGAGAGGGTTACCTCCCTGTTTCCAACTTTTCTCAGTTACCTTTAGTTTGTACATTTATGGAACTGAATTATGAGTTGATTTCTGGTTACTCTTGATAGTCCATGTTTCTTTGGCAAAAGGTATATATTCCTTGTTCTTTTTATATTGATCCCATGGACTTATTTTATTTGTTTGTTTATTTATTTATTGACTAAGCATCACTGTTCTAGAAATATATTAGTGGCGATTTTGTTCATTTCTTCATTCATTGATATAATAGATATTTTTGGAGATGAAAAACTATGCTGGAATTTTTTTTAGTGCTAAGGTTTTTTTCTACAAGTCATTTCCCTGATGAGCCAAGGAGAAGCAAACTTACTTGCAAAGTACAGAACAGGGGAACAGAGAGCGCTGATAAGGGATGCCTGGAATAGACTTTGTGAAAGAGAAATGAGAACTTGTTTAAAATGGGGTGTGAACTCACAGTCAGTTTCAAAGTTCATTGTTTTCCTTCATTTCATTAAAGCAATGCAGAAGCCTAGAGTTTTTCAACATATAGGTAATAGAACTATGTCTGTTAAATATCTGTATGGGCTTGTTTCTTAGCCCAGGGATATCTATTTTCTCCTGCCAGCATCTTTGTTGAGAGCTGCCTCATCTCTGAGAGTGTCAATTCAGGGCTTACGTCAGTGATTAAATAAATAGCTTGAAAACATATTTTGAAGTGTAGGAAAGAGTACTGTATCCGATAAAGAATGTTACTTATTTTTGAGACAGGGTCTCGTGAGTTCATGTAGCCCAGGAAGGTCTCAATCTCACAGCATAGCTAAGAATGGCCATGACCAGGATCTTGATCATCCTATCTCTACCCTCCAAAGTAACGGAATGGACCACCATGATTGACCCCATCTTATTTTATTATTGGTGTGGCATTACATAATTTACAACGTACACATACAATCATTCTTCCATTTGACAATATACTTTGTTAGTCTTATGTCATTCTGAAATAAAAGCTTGGTTTAGAACAGTTATAATATTTTATAATGGTTATACAGATAAATAATGAGAAAAAGAGACATATAGAAGGTATGGGAAGGACCAAGGCATGGGGAGATACTCAACATTGACTTCAATTCGTTCTTCAACATTTAATGCTCAGTTAGTGGTGGACAAAGATGGCTTCTATTTAATGTTGTGTCTCTAAGCTCTTTTAAGTCTTGTAGTGTTGGGAGCAGTGAGACCCCAGATCCTGAATTTCTTGTAATCCCCTGATCTGAGTGCCTACAGCTGCTCTGCACAGGAGACCTTCAGGAGTTCCTGATGGCAGGAGAATGGTTTCTGGTGGGTTTGGCTGGGGCGTGGCTAGCTCTATATAATCTGCCCCTGAACACAATAAAGGGGGGCATTCTTGGCGAATTCAAGGGTTACCCATGTCGCTGTCTCTCTCTCTCTCTCTCTCTCTCTCTCTCTCTCTCTCTCTCTCTCTCTCTC
>NW_026074771.1:0-1530 GCF_014885135.2 Alexandromys fortis
CTGAACACAGGCCTTGGTTCACACGTGCCATATGCATGGCACACACAACAATGCCAAATTGTGGAAGAATTCTGAAAGTTTCTGAGCATGCGTATATGCGTGTGTGTGTGTGTGTGTGTGTGAGAGAGAGAGAGAGAGAGAGAGAGAGAGAGAGAGAGAGAGAGAGAGAGAGAGAATTAGAGACGAACATGGTCGGCACAGGAAGCAGCAGACTCTGGTGACACAGGCCCTCTACAAAGCACAGACATCTGCAGACTCTTACTTTGAGGGGCACTTCAGCGTGGTCCTGTCAGGGCAGGGGTCTGTCAGCATCCAGCCAGTGTTCTACCCGCCCCAAACAATGTGACTTTCCTCCCTTTGGTGCACAGGCTTCCTGGTAAAGGGCTACACGTCTCTTTGGGGAAAGCTAGAGAGATGATTATAGTACATTTGTTTATACATAGATGTGTCATACACATGGTATATGTGTTTATATGTATATGTGTGTTTCTGTGTGTGTATAACATATGTATGTTGGGGATATTGCAGTATCTTCCCCTAGCTCTCCACTTTAAGCTCAAGCCCAGCCTTTTCTGCTTCTGTGATGTCCCCACTTTCAGCTCTAGGGCCATTTTAACCAGGGCCCCCACTGTAACCAGGCCCCCCATCTCTGGCTTAGCCTGTGCTGTTGCTGTACCGACTCGACTGCTGCTAATCACAATCAAGCATCCCTGGCCTTTGCTGATCAGATGCTGCCCATGGCCTCGTTAAGATCTGGATCTCTCAGTCCCCACTGAGTCCGGGGAGGCCAGCAGCAGTTCTCGGAATGAAAGCGCTCTCGGGACTTGAGAAGGCAGCCAGGACGACTTGTGGGCCACAAAGGGATGGGTGGACTCGGAGTCAGGACAGTTTGGCTGGCTGCCTTGATGGCAGTTTTGTAGACTCAGTGCTGCTGCCAGCCGAGGCTAGACCGTCTGCTCTGGATGCCCTGTACACTGCAGGCCGCCTGGCAGCAGCCCTTCCTTCTGCCCCTGCCTTCCACTCCCAGCAGGACAAACAAGAAGTGTCCCCATACATTAGCAGATTAGATTTTCCTGAGGGAACGCACTAGCTGTCGCTTCCTGAAAGCCAGGAACCTTTGGAGGCTCTTCATATCTGAACTGTGACACTTGGTAATAAGAGGACCAAACAGTAAGCACTCCGAGGCTTCGTGTTTGCCACTTTTATGTGGAGTAGCTGGATGCCACCACGGATGTGAGAACACACAGGGTGGACAGAAGGGTGGTGAACCAAAGGGTCCTCTCGAGAAGGTTTGCAGTAGTCCAAGTGCCCAGTGAACTGTGACAAAGAGCTTTGTTGGTGACACTGAAGACATGAAGGCTGACACCTGAGAGCTCAGGTGGTGGCCAGGAGAGGAGCTTCGCTTTGTGCACGCCGTGACTGGCCAAAGCAGCTCTGGAAATGGAAGCTGTTGCTATTGAAGAGGAAGAGTTTGTGGGTGGTGACAACCTTGGCTGCGTGGCTTTGGTGGATGGTCTGATAACAGTGAGG
>NW_026074772.1:0-1522 GCF_014885135.2 Alexandromys fortis
AGAGAGAGAGAAAGAGAAAAAGAGAGAGAGAGAGAAAGATAGCATTTTGAAATGATGGTATATCCCATAAATGCTAGCAATTAGTTAAATAACTTTCTTTTCAAACAATTGCTAAAAACAAAAGGTAAAGAAATAAATCTCCATTACCACTAGTATTAATATTCTGCTGGTTGCTTATGTATGTGGAGAGAGTTCTGTTATTCTAAGAACAATTTTTCTATTTTCTGTTGTGATTTTTTATATCTTTGAAAAGTTTAGATTATTTTTACTATAAATGCAATGAAATATATTTCTAATGATAGCCTAGATGATTTCAAATTTTGATCACCCTTATACCTTTTTAGATTCATTTTCAGTGCCACTCTCTATTAATGATTCCAGCCAAACTTTACTCATATTATTATTCACTTTTGTTGTTGTTTGGTTGTTTTCTTTGTTTTTTTTTTTTAATTTTTTAACTAATATAATTTTTTATTGATTCTTTGGAAATCTAACATCATCATTAGCCAAACCGACTCATTTTCAAGTCTTTCTATATTTGTCCTTCACCCGTATAGGGCCTCCAAAGGAAAACTAAAAAGGAAATAAGAAAAAAATAAATAAATTGTGCTAGAGAAATGACTCAGCTGTTAAGAGCACTGATTGCTCTTCTAGATGACCCTGGCTTAACTTTCAGCATCCACATGTACTTACTGTCTTTAACTCCAGCTCCATGGGATGTGACACCCTCCCACAGACTACATTCAGGCAAAATAGCGGTGCACATCAAATCAATCATTTAATTAATATTAAAAGTAATTCAAATGAAAATAAGGATATTGTTAAAAACAAACAAAACAAAATATAAAAAAAAAAAACAAAGAAAAGCAGACCAAAAAAACCCCACTTTGCCCTTCATGTGTCTCTATGTAATTTTATTGCATATTTATTAAGACAACTCAGTTTTCCTTTTCATGACCATCCTAATTCATGTCACTTAGAAATGGTATGAGGATGTAGGTTTTCCTTTCTTCCCACCTCCTCCAACATATTTTTTAAAATAAGCTTTTATAACAGTCATGTTAAATCTGTAAACTTTTATCACAATTGTAGTTTTTGGTTGCAATTCCTTGGTAGTTAATAATATTTACTAGATTTTTTATATGGCAGGTGGACATTTTTATAAGTTCTTTTGAAAAGTATTTGGTAAAGATGTACGCTTCAATCTATTCAAAAGTAAAAGTGAGAATAGGAAAGGCAGTAGAGTAATTTAGAGACAGATTGGCAACTAGCATACTATAGATTAAGTCTGCAGTTATCACATGTCATGTTCTGGAAGTTTTCACAATTTTTGAAAACATGTCATGATTGTTATATAGTTCTAAAAACTAGGCTGCTATACTATTATTATTTCAAATTATATGTTGAAGTCCCCAGGTAATAAAGTTTGTTTCACTACCACTGACCTCTAAGAGGTTTTCAGAAAATATAGAATTCCAGAAGATAAAGAACTATATTAAATATATAAATTTATTTTTATTAT
>NW_026074773.1:0-1560 GCF_014885135.2 Alexandromys fortis
ATGATTTCTTAGTAATATATCTATGTTCATTATATTCCATTTATAGTAAACTATATTTATAAGCATTTTACAAGTACATTTTATTTGAAATTTATAGTAAATTATCTACTATAAAAAACTTTTCTACATGGAAATCAATAACACACAATATGTAGCATAAATTAGATGAATATTAATGACAACCTGATGACATGAACTACAGAACACAAAGCACAATCTTGTACAAAATACTTACTAGTCCCATTGATTTCTATATGTATTGATAATTGATGGTGTGCTACATGTTGTAGCAGTGCCCAATGATTATAGAATATTTAATAATTCATCAGTATACAAATTCTTTCAATCATTTTATTTTAATAATATTTTTGGAATTATGAAATAATTACATTATTCTCCCTTTCCTTATCCTTCCTCCAGCCCCTCCCATGTACTCCTTTATTTACTTTCATATATATGACCACTGGTGTAGGAGGTTCCTCTGTTCATGCGTTGCTTTCATTGGTTATTGAATAAAGAAACTGATTTGGGCCTGATAGAGCAGAATTCAGGTAGCTGGAGAAGACAATACTGGATGCTGGGAAGAAGGGCCGAATGGGAGACACCATGGATATCTTGCCTGAGATGGATGCTGGTTAGAATAGAATCTTGCCGGTAAGCCACAGTCACATGGCAATACACAGATCAATAGAAATGGGTTAAATTAAGATGTAAGAATTAGCCAATAAGAAGTTAGAGATAATATACCAGGCAGTGTTTAGATTAATACAGTTTCTATGTAGTTATTTAGGGTGTAAGATAGCCAGGGAGCCAGGACAAACAAAGGGCCACCCTCCTCGTGCAACAGACCACCTTTAATTTAAAGGTTAGTACAAATATACAGATATATGTATATGCATATATATTCCTATACATATTCCTAAATATAAAAATATGACCTGCTCTGTTCATATAATATTTGTATATAATCTCAGAAGTAACCAGTTGACATTAGATAACCAACTGATAGGATGGATTTTTTTTTATTTATAAGTATATATCTTTTGCCTGTCTGTATTTAAGTGTGCTATATGAGTTCATGGTACCTTCATGAGAAAAAAAAAAAAAAGGGTACCAGAGAGAACAAACTCAATTCATCACTGAAAGTCATCTCTCAGGGGCTTGATTTCATGGTTACAGAAGATGCCATGAAAGTTTCCAAGAGGGCAAACAACTGAGAGCCCTACAAGCCATAACACCCATCATCCACAATGATTAGGATAGAAATTTTAAAGATATTTAAACAAGTAATTGTTTTAAATTCTATATTTTTTTCTGGAATTACCAACGATTTTAAACCACATGTGGATGCTGAAAACTGAAACAAAGTCTTCCAAGTACGTCAGTATTCTTAAAATCTGATACATCTCTCTAGCCTATACTGTTTTTAATGTCAGATCTTTAAATTTAAAGAAAAATCATCAGGAATCATCAAACACTGAAAAATAGTTCAAAAACACAAAAATGATAGACAAAAGCACAATTAAAAGACTAGTAAATTATCTAAATGTTTTATTTATG
>NW_026074774.1:0-1513 GCF_014885135.2 Alexandromys fortis
TATCCTACAATTATTTTTCTTAACTCCCCCCCCACCAAATTTCTTCTCTTTCTCAACAAGTCTACTTATTCCTACTTACATGATTTTGTCTGTGCGTTTCCATAGCATTTTGTTTGTTTGTTTGTTTGTTTTGGAGACAGGTATCACTGTATAGTTCTGGCTGTCCTGGAACTCTCTCTATAGACCAGACTGCCCTGGAATGCTGAGATTTGCCTGCCTGTGCCTTCTGACCTTGTCTTCTGTGCTGGTTAGTTTTATGTCAACTTGACACAAGCTGGAGACATTGGAGAAGAGGGAGCCTCGGTTGAGAAAATGCCTCCATAAGATCAGGCCACAGGCAAACTTATAGGGCATTTTCTTAATAAATAATTGGTGTGAGAGGGCCCAGTCCATTGTGCGGAAGACCACTTTTGGGGCTGGTAGTTCTAGGTTCTATGGGAATACAGGCTGAGCAAACTGTGGAGAGCAAGCCAGTAAGCAGCAACCCTCCACGGCCTCTGCATCGGCTCCTGCCTCCAGGTTCTTTCCCTGTCTGATCTTGCCCTGACTTCATTCAGTGATTGACTGTGATGTGAAAGTGCAAACCAAATCAACCCCTTTTTTCCCCATGTTGCTTTAGTCATGGTGTTTCATCACAGCAATAGTAATCCTGACTCCAGCATCTTCCTATATGCTCATATTTTATCACTTGGTGTGTTTGATTCTTGAGAGAGAAAAAAAAAAAAAAGGACATCAAACTGATGTTCCTAAGAGACTATTCCTAAGGCTCTAGTCAAGTCAAAAGAACTGAGTGCGTCGAGAGAGATAGAATTGGAAGTCAACTGTGTGTTATCTCAGATGCAGCACAGATGGGTGTCCCTTGGAGGAAAGCCATCTTCTGTATACTAGTGTCAAAGGCAGCTGTTGCTTTGAAAGTAGGACATGTATCCCACAAGACAAGCTACTTGCACCTATGCTTGTGTCTCCAAGCTACGGAACTCCTTTTGCTGTGGCAATCTGGCATGGGGCTTTGTGAAGAAGATACGTGTTAGTGCTCTGGCCTCCTTGGTACTCACCTTCAGGAATCAGCATCCTTTTGTGCTGGCACCTACGCTTGCCCTAACCCAGCTGGCAGTGGCTATGACCTGCACAATTTATGCACAGCCTGGGAAGAAATTACCGAATAGATAGTTAATGAAACCTAGCTGACGACTTAGTGCTAGTGGAGTCATTATTATTGGAGGAGACTCTGTAGCCAATGATTTATAAAACCAGTATAATCTCTAACAAAAATCTATGAATATTTGTCCTAAAACCCACAGAGAAATGTAGTCTTTAACCCTCATCAAGGTAAATTCTTGCAACTGACCAAGACCATTACAGAAAATTACAACCAATCAAAGTACAGAGTTGCAGAGCCCAGCCCTAAAGTGTTAAAATAACCAGGCTAGCTAAGGGTTAAATAATTATATTTTATTTATTATTATAAAGGGAAAACTCATGCCACAGGAATGGAAGACCCAGGCTTTGCTTG
>NW_026074775.1:0-1556 GCF_014885135.2 Alexandromys fortis
GTATACAATATTCTGTCTGTGTGTATGTCTGCAGGCCAGAGGAGAGCACCAGACCTCATTACAGATGGTTGTAAGCCACCACGTGGTTGCTGGGAATTGAACTCAGGACCTTTGGAAGAGCAGGCAGTGCTCTTAACCACTGAGCCATCTCTCCAGCCCCCTTGAAATACTTTTTGTTTGTTTGTTTGAGACAAGGTATTTCTCTGTAACAGTCCTGCTCATCCCAGAGACAAGGCTGGCCCTGCAGGCTCTGACACCTGGGTGCTGTGATTAAAGGTGAACACCACCAACACCCAGCCAGACTTACTTTTTGGGATCTATGCCAAGTTGCAGTGTACAAAAAGAGTAATTATATCTACAGCCTCTGTGGACCTGTGTGTAACATGGAGGGTCCCGTTTGTTTCTGTAACACGATGGGCTAGGCCTGCTTGTTTGTTGTTGAGGTTTTTGTCCCGCCCGGTAAGTACCCCACAACTGTTTAACCCCAAAGAAAATCACACATAGATCTCTATAAGTTATAAAGCTGATTGGCCCATTAGCTCTAGCCTCTCACTGGCTAACTCTCACATCTTGATTAACTTATTTTTCTGATCTATGTTAGCCATGTGGCTCAGTACCTTTTTTCAGTGCACTTTAGCAAGCTTAGAAACAGTTCATTAGTTGCACTCGGTGACAAATACAACATCTCTTGTAGCCTAGATGGCATCACACTCTTAATTTGCTTCTTTCCCCCCAAAATCCTGAGATTACAGGTATGAACCACCACACCTCATGTTCTACATGGGTCTCAAGAGCAAACCTCTGACAAATTCAACTCAATGCCCAGCAAAATCCCAGCAAAATTCTTCAACGACCTCAAAAGAACAGTACTCAACTTCATATAGAAAAGCAAAAAAACCCAGAATAGCCAAAACAATCCTGTACAATAAAAGAACTTCTGGAGGCATCACAATCCCTGACTTCTGCTACAGAGCTACAGTACTGAAAACAGTCTGGGATTGGCATAAGAACAGACAGGAGGACCAATGGAACCGAACAGAAGACCCAGATATCAATCCACACATCTTCGAACACCTGATTTTTGACAAGGAAGGAAGCAAAAAAAATCAAATGGAAAAAAGAAAGCATATTTAACAAGTGGTGCTGGCACAACTGGATATCAACATGCAGAAGAATGAAAATAGACCCATATCTATCACCATGCACAAAAGCTTCTGTAAAGCAAAAGACCTGGTCAACAAGACAAAACAACAGCCTACAGAATGGGAAAAGATCTTCACTAACCCCACATCAGACAGAGGTATGATCTCCAAAATATACAAAGAACTCAAGAAATTGGACACCAAAAGAACACATAATCCAATAAAAAAAAAATGAGTACAGACCAAAACAGAGAACTCTCAACAGAGGAATCTAAGATGGCTGAAAGACACTTAAGGAAATGTTCAACATCCTTAGTCATCAGAGAAATGCAAATCAAAACAACTCTGAGATTCCATCTTACACCTGAAAGAATGGCCAAGATCAAAAACATTAATGACAACTTATGCTGCAGG
>NW_026074776.1:0-1506 GCF_014885135.2 Alexandromys fortis
CAAGTCTTTAATTTGTCAAACAATATGGAGAGGCTTTGATGGCTGGATCCAGCCCATTTCTTAGCTTTCTGAGATTCCAGGTTCATGGCAGAGGTACTGGCTGTAGCCATGTTTGTTGCCACAACTCTACAGCATTTTAAGGTCCCTGCCACCAAGCAAGCTGCATCAGTCTGATCACAAACCACACTCAAATGATTTGTAGCCAAACCTCCTCCCTGAAAGAGTCAAAATTTGTGGTGGCAGGATGGCTTAGAAAGCCAGCATTTTAAAACAGTGCAGCTTTTTTTCATGCTATGGCTGAAAACCAAAAAAGCATGCACTCAGTTTTCCATCAATACCATTTAAGTGTTCTGTGGCAGGACCTCTTAAAAGAGTCACAATGTTACAATGTTTTACAGCTAAAGCTGAGTCAGAAAGCCTCTCTTAAATGAGACACATTTGCCTCTAGCAAGCAGACCCATCTGAGAAAATGCTACTATCAATACAGCTGTGCTTAACTCTATTGTTTTTTGTCTAGAATTACTTCCCAAGCTCTCCCAATATATATGTGGATGCAGGTGATCACATGGGAGTCATTTGTTGTTGGGGGTTTCTGTACTGCCTGGTTCCTGCAATCATTAATTCCCAAAGAAATCACACAGATGTCTACATTAGTTATAAACTGATTGGCCCTTAGCTCAGGTTTCTAATTAACTATTATAACTTATATTAGACCATTATTCTTTTCTATGCTAGCCACGTGGCTCAGTACCTTATTTAGCGAGGCAGTGCCATCTTGATTCTTCAGTGGTAGGGTCACAACTGCAGAGGAATGGGCTTCCTTCTTGCCAGAATTCCCCTGTTCTCCTTGACCTACCTCTACTTCCTGTCTGGTTATCCCGCCTACACTTTCTGCCTGGCTTCTGACAAATTAGCATTTACTTAAAGTATAATTGACAGAATACAGACAATTGTCTTGTATGTGACTTGATTATTCTATCTTATTAATTTCATTATACTTTGTTTTGCACATTTAGTGTTTTTGCTATCATACAATGCAAAGATTTTCATTTCTAACCATGACAATTTGATCCTCTATATGACTCTTGGACATCAATTGACATTTCTTTCTTTAGTGTAGGGAAACTTTCCTCTACTGTATTGTTGAAAAAACATTCTTTGCTTTTGACCTGGGTCTCTTTTTGTCTTTTTATACCTATCATTTCTAGATTTGGTCTTTTAAAATTGTCCCAGAGTTTTTCATTCTTTATTATTTTTTGTTTGTTTTAATTTATTTGGAATTTTCCTTGATTGATTGATCCAATGATTAACTATTTACACCTTGTGATAAAAATCTGATGTTCTCTATTGCCCTTGTTTCAGTTTAATGATCAAAATTTTGATTAAATATGTTGTTTACATTTTGAATTTTTATTTTTCTTTCTTCTTTTCCTTTTCCTTTTTTAGGAGATTCAAGTACGGCATTCATTTTGAAAACCCTAACATAGAAAGGTTACCATTTTATTA
>NW_026074777.1:0-1514 GCF_014885135.2 Alexandromys fortis
TTTATTCTATGATTTTGTTAAAAAATACTTTCTCCTTGGTCTATTTATATTATTCTTAGGTTTAGTCTTTTCATAAATTCCCAGATTTCTTGTATATTTTGTGTCAGAAACTTTTTAAATTTAATATTTCCTTTGACCAGTATACCAATTTCTTCTATCACTTCTTCTACACTTGAGATTCTCTCTTCCATCTCTTGTATTCTGTTGGTGATGTTTTCATCTGTTAATTCCTGTTTGCTTACCTAGATTTTCTATCTCCAGGATTCCCTCAGTTTGTGTTCTCTTTATTGATTCTGTTTCCACTTTTATTAATTTGCTTCACCTGTTTGTTTGTTTTTTTCTTGTCTTTCTTTAAAAGATTTATTTATTTCCTTTTATTGTTTGTGTTTTTCTGGATTTCCTTATGGCATTTTATTCATTTCTTTTAATTGTTTCTTTGTGTTTTCCTTGATTTTTTAAAGGGATTTCTTCATTTCCTTTTTAAGGACGTGTATCATCTTCATAAAATTGGTCAGAAAGTTGTTTGCTTGTGCTTCAGCTGTATTGAAATATTCATGGCTTGCTATATTAGGACAGTTGAGCTCTGGTACAATATTGCCTTGGCTGTTGTTCATTTTGTTCGTATACTGACAGAAGGGTTGAGTTAATGGATTCCAAATTCTAAAGGGGGTTCATACATAGTACCACATTTCTACATGTGCTTTGGTTAACTAGAGGTTAGTGATAGATACATATAAAGGGAAAATAGGTAGGTATAGAAGGTTAATAGCTTTTCTTTAGGGTAAGAGCTGAGGGTCACTTTAGGGTAAAGTGAGGTTAGCAGTTTCCCAAGTCAGCTATGGGAGAATTAGGGCACTCAATCTCAAATGAGCTTGGACATCTCTTTATCTTTGAAAGTCCCAAATGTTATCTATATAAAAGACTCCATTCCTGACTGCAGAACTTTCCATGGGGAGTTTACATGGCCAAATGGAAGATGGTTATAGGGAGTTTAGCTCCTAATGTATCTCAAAAAACAAGGCAGAGATTAGGCTGTGGGAGTAAATTCTGTCACAGAAGGTCTCCTAGAGTGGGTGAAGCCACCCAGTAAGAAGAAGAACAATGCAGGCTTTTAAAAGTCCACAGTCCTTGCCGAACAAATGGATCCAGTTATGAAGCATGTCCAAGTATACATTCGATGTATGAAGACAACATAGCTAAATGAAAAGTCATGTATCTGACCACCCATAGATGTGTGCCCATAAGATTGAGATGCAATCCTGAGATTACATATACACGTCACATGAGATTACACACTACATTGCAGGTATTGGGGAGACATCAAACTTCTACAGCAAAAGCGAACAACAGCTTTCAGTGTCGATGGAGCTGTAGACCTTGTCTGGACAGGATTAATCCTCCATCAGATAACCATGCCTCTGATGGATTGACATCTGAACATTAGTTGCCACCTGCTGAAACTCTCACAACTCCTGACAGAATAATATACATGTATAATATGTGAATAAATATGT
>NW_026074778.1:0-1509 GCF_014885135.2 Alexandromys fortis
GTGTGGGAGTGTCATATATCAATCTGTTGATTTCATTGGTTAAGCAATAAAGAAACTCCTTGGCCCTGATAGGTTAAAACATAGGTGGGAGGAGTAAACAGAATAGGATGCTGGGAGGAAGAGGAAGTGAGCTCAGACTCTGCTCTGCTCCCGGAGAGACTTGATAGCTCTGCTCTCTGGAGCAGAGATGCCAGGCTCCGCTCTCCCAGGCAGCTCTGACCCAGGATGGACGGAGGCTAGAATCTTTCTGGTAAGCGCACCTTGGGGTGCTTACACACATTACTAGAAATGGGCTAGTCCAGGTGCGAGAGTTAGCCGAGAAGAGGCTAGATAGAAATAGGCCAAGCAGTGTTTAAATGAATACAGTTTGTGTGTCGTTATTTTGGGCATAAGCTAGTAGGTGGCCGGGGTGCTGGGGACGCAGCCCCGCTGCTCCTATTTCAACAGAAAATGTTTTTCCCTTCCTCAGAGGCCATCAGTTGTCAATAGCTCTTCAGAGAAGGGTTGGGACTTATGAACCCTTCCCTATTATATGCTGGAATGTTAATTGACTTGAATCTTCTGCATTAGACTTGACTTTTTAATAGATTCTATATGTCTATATGTCTGCAGAATAGAGTATAATATGGTAAGGAGGTTTATGTGAGTGGATGAGAGCCCTGCTATGGAAAGTTTCAAGAGTCCCATCTAAACTTGATGACAAGATGATGGCACTGGTAATAGAGAAAATTGGAGGAATGACTTTCAAAATTTCAGGAGTTAAATCAATAGTTTTGTTTTAATGAATGAGATGAAGAAACACTGTTTTTATCTTTTGCATTCCTTTTACCTTTCCTTGTACTCCTCTCTTTTATTCATGCACGTATTGAAAAACATTAACTGAACATTAATCACATTAATATTATTTTTTAGGAACTGTGCTGGGTACAAAGAGGCATACCAAAAATTATTTTCTCTCAGACAGCTGAGTCCAACTATGAGACAATAGCAATATTTTTCATGTATGAATACTGAGCCTATACTGAGATATTCTCTTTATGTATTTAAGAGCTCTTTGTCCTTTGTACGTATATACATTAGTAAGTAGTTTCAATGATTGTTTCATATAATACAGCCATATGTAACTCACATAGAGGCATTGGGAGATTGGTGTGTGTGGAGGAGTCTAGCTTGCTGCTCAACACCTGCAAGTCCATATGGTTTTGTTCCCTTGTACTTACTATTGGTCACAGAAAATCTCAAATTCATAATCCAAAAGCACCTATGAATAATGTGAGCGATATTGCTTTCATGGAATGATCTATATGTCAAAATCCTTTTTGATCTTGACTACATCATTACAGATATTTTGAGCCTTTTTATTTATTTTTATTTGTTTAATTTAATATAAGGGTATGATATGTATAATATATAAACATTACATACCATGTACAATATGAATATACTTTGTAACATTAAGCACACATGCAAAGAAGAAATACATAAGTATATAGCATACATTTTTAAATG
>NW_026074779.1:0-1538 GCF_014885135.2 Alexandromys fortis
TCCTTTCCTTTCCTTTCCTTTTCTTTCTTTCCTTTCTCAAGACAGGGTCTCAAGTAACCCTGGTTGTCTTGGAAGTTATTACGTAGACCGGGCTGGCCTTGAACTCTTAGAGATCTCCCTCCCTCTGCTTCCGAGAGTGCAGGGATTAAAGGTGTGAGCCACCATGTTTTATCCTCATTTGTTTTCTTGGTGATGGGCTTTCTGGCTTGGGTGAACTAGCATTTCAAATTGGTTCTAATTTGCTGATGTCTAAATATGCTGGACCATACCTCTAGGTCGTTTAAGGTGCTGAGGTCGTTATCGAGGAAGGACTCTGTCACTCCTTGCAAGAGGGCTCTTGTGAAAAATCCAAGCAAGCCCTTCCCTTCCTCTGGCTTCCTGCCTTGCCACACCATAATTCTGTCTGCCTTTAGGCCTTCATCAGAGACCAAATCAATGGGTTCAGCTTAGAATTTCAGCTTTCAAAGCATCTACAGAGTTTAGACTCGTGGAGAGAGAAACTGAGCATCTACAAGTCCTCAGCTGGGTGTCAGGATTAATACTGAGACCCTGATCTGAGGCAGCAGCACTAATTCTTCATCCAGAGGGAAGGACCAAGAGAAACAGGAACTGAGATGGATGTGGTCACAGTCTAGAGAAGCGCTGCCCACCGACAGGACGGATATGCCCTTCCCACAAGACCATCATTAGTGTTAACAAGACAGAGGAAGTGGCCCAAAAGTGAATGGAAGAGGAGAGGGAGGAGGGAGGAAGGGGTGAGGGTGGAAGGGGAGAGGGAGGAGGGTGGGAGAGGAGGGGGAGGAGGATAGGAAGGGAGAGGGAGGAGGATGGGAAAGGAGAGGGAGGAAGGGGTGAGGGTGGGAGGGGAGAGGGGGGGGGGTGGGAAGGGAGGGCTTTTCAAAGGTGACACAAGACGCGCATTACAATGTGACAGCAGTGTTCTGTGGGGAACTAGAGGGATCCTTGTGGGAGAAACGCAAGGAACCTTCTTGGAGTGTAGAACTCCTGAAAGCTCTTGGTGAGAATGCAGACGTAAACCTTGACCCCAGCCTGCAGAGTCCACAGCTCTGAGGCCCGAGTTTGTTCCCCCTGTGAACCTCACACAGCTTCATGACTGGCACTGGCAGTCAGCTATGTTTGGTAACTGCTTGATTAGACACTGAGATAACACACAGGGCATACTGCCCTGAAGACAAGGACTACCAGACCCCACATGTCTTCTGGGGGGTTGGGGTAGGGTTTCTACCCTGTGGGGGCAGAGAACTGTGAAAAGATCTCTTAAAAATCAGAAAGCTCACATTGTGTATATCTTCCACCACCATTGCAGGGATGCTCTCCATCTCCCCGGTGACATATGTCTCCATCACCACTGCAGGGATGTTCTTTATCTCTCCAATGGCATATGTCTCCATCACTATTGCAGAGTTGTTCTCCATCTCCCCAATGACATATGCCTCTATTACCACTGCAGGGATGTTCTCCATCTCCTCAGTGACATATGCCTCTATTACCACTGCAGGGATGTTCTCCATCTCCCC
>NW_026074780.1:0-1507 GCF_014885135.2 Alexandromys fortis
ATAAATACATAAATAAAAAATAAATCTTCCTTTAAAAAGACATTCACATGGGGGCTAGAGAGATGGCTCAGAGGTTAAGAGCACTGGCTGCTCTTCCAGAGGTCCTGAGTTCAGTTCCCAGCAACCACATGGTGGCTCACAACCATCTGTAATGAGATCTGGCGCCCTCCTCTGGTGTGTGGGCATACATAGAGGCAGAATGTTGTATACGTAATAAATGAATAAATCTTTTTTAAAAAAAAGACATTCACATACAATCCTATGGACTCTACACTTTTAGTTTATGGTAAATGAATACGGTTACCAGAATTCTGACCTTAGTCCACATTCACTTTCTCATAAAGTACTAATACCAAAACACATGGAACTGGTCTGTACATTCTGACTGTTGCCTTGCTTTGTTTTATTTATATTGTGTGTATATATCCATGCCCATGCGGAGGATTCAGGTGCTGTGCCCTATTACTCTGTATTATTACCAAGACAGTGGGAAGAGTAATTGCTGAATGGTGTAGGAGGTCCTTCTGTCTATGTGTTGCTTTCATTAATGAATAAAGAAACTGCCTTGACCTTTTGATAGGGCAGAACTTAGGTAGGCAGGGAAGACGGAATTGAATTCTGCCAGGAAGAAAGCAGAGTCAGAGAGAAACCATGGAGCTGCCAGAGACAGATGCTGGGAATTTTACCCAGTAAGCCACTGCCACGTGGCAATACACAGATTAATAGAAATGGGTTAAATTAATATAAGTGTTAGCCAATAAGAAGCTAGAGTTAATGGGCTAAGCAGTATTTTGATGAATATGGTTTCTGTGAAATTATTTTGGTTCTGGGCAGCCAGGATGAACAAGCGGGCCCTCCTCCTACAGCTGAAGGCTGGCTCACATGGCTGACATTTGGAATCATGTGTTTCCTGTCTAGGGTGAGCACTGCTGGCTTCCTGGACAAGTGAGTTCAGGGCCTCTCACTGAACTGAAGCTGACCATTTTTCAGTTAGGCTGGTTGACTGGCCAGTAAGTCCCAGACTATATCTCCACCCCCAGCAATGGGATCATGGGCATACAGCCATATGAGGCTTTACATGGAAGCTAGGGATCCAAACTCAGTCTTCATGCTTCTGCAGCAACCATCTCACCCACTAGGCCATCTCCCCAGCTGGCTTGTTGGCTTTAAGGTCCAGCTAGGTTGTCCCAGGCCAACGTCCTACTCATGATTATCCTGCCAATCTCTCAACTGCTGGGACTGCAGCTGCTGTCACCATGTCCGACTTATTGATAGATTTATCGCATTCACTCTACCCCACTTTGAAACTGCACAAGATGGGCTGGAGAGATGACTCAGCAGATAAGAGCCCTGGTTGCTCTTGCAGAGGACCCAGGTTCAGTTCCAAACACCCACATGGTGGCTCACAACTATCTGTAACTCTAGTTCTAGGAGTTCTGGTACCCTCTTCGGGCCTGTAAGGGCAAAGTATGATGCACAGACATACATGCTGGCAAAATACTCACAC
>NW_026074781.1:0-1583 GCF_014885135.2 Alexandromys fortis
TTTAGACAAGGTCTCTCTACATAGAGCCCTGACTATTCTGGAACTGACAGAGACTAGCCTGCCGGCCAGAGTGCTAAAATTAAAGGTGTATGCACCATGCCCAGCCAGCATATACTCTTGGCTGCCATCTCTCTCCAGCCCAAGAAAAACATTTAAAACATTTGGGGACTCAGAGAAATAATATATGAAGGTGAATTTAAAAAAGAAAAAAGTGAGGCAGTAGTGGTGCATGCGTTCAATCCCAGCGCTCCGGTGGCAGAGGCAGGTGGATCTCTGTGAGTTTGAGGCCAGCCTGGTCTACATAGTAAGAACCAGGATAACCAGGGACACATAGGGGAGAAATAAAAACAACAAACAAAACCCAAGCAAAGCCCTGACTCCTTTAACTCTTTGCAAGTTGTTCCCACTGGCGCCTCCATCTGCAGCTCCACCACAGGAAGCAGCCACAAGAACCTGATATTTGGATGACAGGGTCCTTGTAGGTCCCAAGTTGCTCTAGAACATGCCCTCCTGGCTGCTGGAAGAGAACTGGGGAATACTTCTGTGCAAGCAGCAGAGAGCCACCCAACTTTGCAGTGATCTGTTGTGCAGCCTTCCCCAGACAACTGCAGGCTCCAGTGTTCTACAGCACAGCTTCCCATAGTCCCTGCCCCGTATGCTTTCCACAAGGGGGCTCCTTTTTTGGTATGTCCTTTTCCACCATAATCTGACCATCCTCTGCAGTTACCAATAACTGTAAACTGTCCCTTATCTTTTTCCAGATACCGGAAATTGTTTATTCAGAATTTCGCTCCAGACAGAATGAGAACCACTTTGACTGCGGCAGTGATGAGTACTTCTCTGGGGACCTCTGCTGCAAACACTGTAGTCCAGGTGAGTTCTGCAATGGGACCCAGTGCCGGAGCATAGACATGCATGGCCTTTGAAGCACACCAGAGGCTGTATAGGATGAGGAAGGTATGGACAGGGAGCTCAACTCAGCCACTGCCTACTCCCTCAAACTCTAGGAAGTGCCTCCCAACCCAGGTGCACAGACCCCCGAAGGAACCTCTTTGAGTGTTCAAGAGAGTTGGTGCCAGTACTTCTACCAAGGCCTCACTAGTGGAAGGTCACCCACCTACCCAGCTGAGAGGAAAGTTCAGAAAAGGGAGCTGGGAGGGTTAATAGCACCTACCTGTACTTGGGACAGGTGCCAGGAGAGACCCTCTGCCCCTCACTCAGTGGGATCTTGGCAGGACAGATCACCAAGCTGTAGTTCATAATGTCTTCATGACTCAAGGAGGCCCAAAATTTAGGGCTTCTTGATTTTTAATATTCTTCTCTATGATCTCTCACTTTCCCATTTCAGTGTGGTTTGTTTCAAAAAAGGACACAGGGACGGAGGGATGACTCAACTGTGAGAGCTGTTACTCTAACAGGAACCCAAGTTTGGTTCCCAGTACCTACATCAGGCATTTCCTCTTTGCTCTCTATGGGTACCTGCACATACTTGTTCTCTCTCTCTCTCTCTCTCTCTCTCTCTCTCTCTCTCTCTCTCTCTCTCTCTCTCTCTCACACACACACACACACACACACACACACAC
>NW_026074782.1:0-1558 GCF_014885135.2 Alexandromys fortis
CCCTCCCTCCCTCCCTCCCTCCCTCCCTCCCTTCTTTCCTTTCTTTTTTAATGGGTGGGTATTTAATTTACATCTAAGAAAAATCAATAGTCCAAGCATATAAACAAAAACTTAACCAACCAAATAGAAAAAAACTAACGGCTTAATAAGGATTTGCATAATGTATGTATTTGAAGAAAACTTCTTACATTTTATGTTTTCACGACTCTTTGCATGTGTCTCATGTGAAAAATGTAAATTAATTAACTAGCCAATTAATTTAAAACATCAAGACAACCCACAGTCACTCCACTCCAGTTCCTCTCCCATACCACCCACCGAAATTCTCTCCCAAATTCATTTTCTGTTTTGTTTGGTTTCCCCCACTGAATCCACTTGGCACTGCCAGTATGTGTATGGTGTAGGGCCGTCTACTCACGGCTAACCTTTCAGGGGTCATATCCCTGAAGAAACTGATTCTCTCCCTCCAGAAGCCATGGATTGTCAACAGCGTCTTAGCTAGAGGGGGGCCTTTGTGAATGCCTCCCTTCTCTATGCTGGGATTTTGTCTGGCTTGATCCTGTGGAGAACTTATGCATCCTGTTGCAACCACCTTGAGGTAACAGGTGCCACAGTCCTGTTGGGGCTGTTTCCCTGTCGCCATCCACTGCCTCCGACTCTTATAATTGTTCGGATCCTTTACCCTTGATGTTCCCTGAGGCTTGGGAGCAAGAGGTGTGGTATGGATGCCCCACTTACAGCTGAGCATGCACAGTCTCTTATTCTCTGTGTGCTGAGCAGTTGTGCGTTTCTTACTGATGCTGGCACATGATTTTTCTGGGTTCCTCCCAGTGTTTTTTTCTTCTATGAATCAGGTAAAGAGCAGGGGAGGGGATGTTGCACCACTGCCATGCTTTCAGGCTTAAAGGAACTCAAAATAGTAGCCCAAGAGATAAGAGACTTTCTTTTTTATAACATCAATTTTTGGAAGCCCAGGGAAGAGTTCTGTTATCATTTGGCACCCTGTTCCCACTTGTGCACCAATCACTTGTTAGGAAACCTGGAGATACTATTTTAATCCCATATCTCCACCCCAAAATATTATTGTTAGCTGATTATTCTACCTGTCAATCCAGGAATTTATATGAACATTTTGGTTCTATGAAAAAATACTTATATTTTTATAGTATGTTCCAGAGAATTTCCTCAAATTTTTGGCAACAAAGACCTATTTACTACCATGATTGACCTGGTAGTAACCAGAAGAAATAGCTTGATAATTCTTAATGATGTTCAAAGAAAATCATACCGACCCACTCCTTAGTTTTCCATTAAGGTGGCTTTAGTATTCTCTTGTCTTTATACATTTATTCTTCTTGGAAATGCCTTCCAGAGCACAAATGATATTACTTTTCATTTTAAGACTCATCAACTCTCCAACAGAAAATCATAAAGCACATTCTTATGTTAAGGCTGAATCTATCGGGCTGGAGAGATGGCTCAGAGGTTAAGAGCATTGCCTCCTCTTCCAAAGGTCCTGAGTTCAGTTCCCAGCAACCACGTGGTGGCTCACAACCAT
>NW_026074783.1:0-1556 GCF_014885135.2 Alexandromys fortis
TGACTAGGAACTGCGTTTACGGCGTACTTGTTTTGTGCCCGAGTGGAAATATAACGTGCAATGAGATCCTAACTACGTTCGTTATCTGCAATTATATGGAACGAAAACAGCAACAGATACTTATTACGCATATAAGAATGAATAGATAACTTGGGTTTTGCGACAAAACGTTTATTGTAGCTCGAATGTTCCAATTTAAATATGAGACCAATTTGGGGACACCAAATGTAGTGAGACTGCGGCGTCGCGTATTCACCAGAATTTATGACATTCGTGTTCTCTGATAAGAGCGAAAAGGCCTATTTGGTGAGGACGAAAACTACATTTGTCATCTGTTAGAGTATTGAAAGAAAGCAGCACAAGAAATTAATATCATATAACTACGGCAATTGGTACTGAACTTGCATATATTAATTAACTCGTATTTATAACTCACCCATTCTGAATATTGAATTGGAAAGGATTTCATTCAGTGCTTTTTCGGTGGAAGATGCGGAAACCTCGTTCAGATTTAGATATGCGAATTTTGATGACTCACAGAAGTTGCTAAAAATATAGCTTGACTAAACAAAGCAATGATATCAAAATAGAGTAGCGACGCAAGGTAATTGAGCGGTCCTCGAATTAGGGATAAAAAAGCAGCAGGAACTCCATATACCGAAGCTTTTGAACAATTAAGGTAGATTGTTATTCTATAGTTCCATTTCATCAGTCAGTTAAGACGTAGAGAAAGAAGATGGATCTTCAACACGCACCATTCCATGGACACCAAAAATACTGCCATCGTGACTAGGTATATGCAACCGAGTTTACGGCGTCCGTGTTTTGTGCCCGATGAAAATATAACGTGCAATGAGATCCTAGCTACGTTCATCATCTGCAATTGTATGGAACGAAAACAGCAAAAGATACTTATTACGCATATAAGAAA
This sequence comes from Alexandromys fortis, assembly GCF_014885135.2. Taxonomy (NCBI): domain Eukaryota; kingdom Metazoa; phylum Chordata; class Mammalia; order Rodentia; family Cricetidae; genus Alexandromys; species Alexandromys fortis. The sequence goes on from NW_026074783.1 coordinate 932, forward strand.
GAATAGGTAACTTGGGTGTCTGCGATAAAACGTTTCCACTATTTCGAATGTTCCAGTTTGGGGACACCAAATGTAGTGAGACTGCGGAGTCGCATATGCACCAGAATTTATGACATCCGTGTTCTCTGATAAGAGCGAAAAAGGCCAATTTGGTGAGGACGTAAACTACAGTTGTCATCTGTTAGTATATTGGAAGAAAGCAGCACAATTGATATAATATAACTACGGCAATTGGTACTGAACTTGCATGTATTAATTAACTCGTATTTATGACTCACCCCATTCTGAATATTGAATTGGAAAGGAATTCATTCATTGCTTTATCGTTGAAAGATGTTGACACCTCGTTCCAATTAACATGCGAAGTTTGATGAAACTAAAAATATAGCTCGACTAAACAAATCATTGACATAAGATTAGCTTAGCGACGCCCAGGATATGAACGGCCCTCCAATTGGGAATAAAGAAGCAGCACAAACTCCATGTACCCAAGTTATTGAAAAATGAAGGTAGATTGTTATTCTATAGTTCCATTTCATCAGTCATTTGAGATGTAGAGGAAGAAGATGGCTCTTCAACACGCTCCGATTCACACCAGTCCAGGGACACAAAAAATACTGCAATC
>NW_026074784.1:0-1469 GCF_014885135.2 Alexandromys fortis
CCCCCACAGGCTGGTGCTCTGTATCTTTCTGAGCCTGCCAGGCTCAAGCCACTGGAGCTGCAGACCAAGAGTACGGAGCCAGCCTTGCCAGCCAGCTCTTCTGAGGAGAAGCAGAAACAGAGGGTCAGTGCTGGACAAGATGCAGGCCGGGTGGGAGCAGGCAGGGCGGAAGGACAAGTGCAAGGCCGTGAGTCTGGGGTGTAGGGCTGTGTACACACGCAGCTGATGGGGCCTGCAGGGCACCTGACAAGACCCATTCTGTAGCAGTGAGCTTGATGGAGGGTGGGTGTGAGGACCACTGTCCTGAGGCCCCTTGGAGCACAGGGCTGCTTCCAGTTCATCAGGGGCTGGCCCCAGCTCAGGGTGTGTGCATGACGAGATTCAGGGAGAACCACCAGGCATCCTGTGGGGCTGGGTGAGAAGGGAAGGCTGTGGTGATATCTGTGAGTGTGTCCTCGCCAGGCCAGGGGCTAACACACGATCAGTTGTTCTCAAAGAGTGAGAGCAGGTCATCGCTGCTGTTTGTGGGGAGGTCAGGTGGACCCAGGTAGGAGAGCAGTTCGTCAGGATTGGTCAGTTCTGGGAGCAGCTGAGGACAAAGCAAACACATTAGCAGTGTTGGTCTCAGACCCTTCAGGTCCAGTGGCCATGCTGTCCTGGCCCTAGGCCCAGTGTGGATGCTAAACTGCCCTTCCCCTGCCTAATACTGGGTGCCTGAGTAAAGCCACCTGCCTGTAATGAGCTGCCTGTATCTCCCCATGGATGGCCGCTACAGGATAAGAATAGCTCAAGACACGTTTCTCAACGCCAGGAGCCAGGGTGCACAACCAGAGGAGGCCCAGCTGTGCACCAGAGATGCACGGGCCCAAAAAGGGATCTCTAGTGTTGTTCCCAGGGGCTTTCTGCTCTGGGCTGCTCCTCATCTTCCTTATGTGGAACCTCAGTAGTTTCTCTTATGGCGTAGGTACAGAGAGCCCACTGTCTTTCAGTAGTTTCTCTTATGGCGTAGGTACAGAGAGCTCACTGTCTTTCAGGCTGTGCTCACATCCTGCCTGTGTCGTCATGATGCAGAACCGAGCAAATGGCCAGGTCAAGCTGGACTGTGAAGACAGTGTTGTGGGCTTTCTTGGAGGCCTCACATACCTAGGTTCCAAAGTCTCTAATCTATGGGCAAGTCAGTCATTAACCACACGTGGGTACTTGGCACCCTATAGCTATTCCAGGTATCCAACCTGTGTGGAACAGCTGCTCTTGGGTGACATTATCTGACAATCTCTCTTGAAGATTCACTGTCTTCCTTTCTATGAAGCAAGGTGGGTAGACCCAGGGACTGATGCAGACAGCTCCCAATGGCTCCCACCCCCAACACAGGACGGGCTACTCACATCCAGAGCTGGCTCTGGGGCCTCCCCTGCCCCAGTCATGCTGGGAGGTCCCATCATGCCCATGGCAGGATTGAAGGCCAATTC
>NW_026074785.1:0-1505 GCF_014885135.2 Alexandromys fortis
TTTTGACAATATACTGTGGTGATTTCATTTGGTGAATTTGAAATAACTTTCCTGAGAGTATAAACCAAGTGTATGTTGCATTGGGAGCCTTGCTGAACTGGTTGGATCTGAAGTTTCCATATTAAATATTTTTTCTTCAGTGTCTCCAATGGACATTACATTGCTAGCTAATTAACAAAGCATGGTAAATTAGAATCAAATTATTCAACATTATAGATCCAGGCATCACATGACTGACCTGAATCTGTAGATTCTATATGTATTATGTGGAAGAAATGTAAGTATAAATGTAAGTATAAGTTAAGGTATAGGAGAGGTATAATTAATTGGGAACTGGTTGTTTTTAAGTTCTTTTAGAACTTGTTAACAAATACCTTTTTTGTAAAAAAAAATTACTTTACTAAAAGTGTTTTTATGTATGAAATCATAGAGTTTTTACTTAATTTTACAGTTATTTTAGTTAGTATAAATGATGTGGGAGGGTCTTCGGTTTTGTGTTGATTTCAGTGGTTAATAAAGAAATTGCCTTGGCCCTTTGATAGGACAGAAAATTAGGTAGGTGGAGTAAACAGAACAGAATGCTGGGAGGAAGTGAGGTAATAGCCATGCCTCTCCTCTCTGGTCAGATGTTATGGAGCCAACCACCAGGTCAGACATGCTGAATCTTTCCTGGTAAGCCACCACCTCATGGTGCTACACAGATTATTAGAAATGGGTTAATCAAGATGTGAGAGTAAGCCAGAAAGAGAATGGAGATATGGGCCAAGCAGTGCTTAAATTAATACAATTTGTGTGTTGTTATTTTGGGTGGAATGTAAAGCTAACCATGTGGGAGCTGGGCCGGATGAAAAACAGGCCTGCCACAGCCAACTACAAGTATATATTAGCCTAAACCAAACAAGTTTATGCTATATAATTATATATAGTTTTAGCATGTCATAGATCAAATTCTATCTTGGGTTCTCCAAAACTCCCAAATTGTCAATATTCTTAAGGTAATACACATTTAAACATACTTTAATCGGTACAAAATATGTGAATTTTATCAAACTCAACATTGTTTAACAGCTATTTCAGACATTTCTGTGACCTTCCATGTCTCATCTATTAAATCCATGTATCCTTCTTACATCATACCAAGAACTCTTTGCTGTTCTTTCTAGCTTTTATGGCTTTATTTTTTCAGAATGTCACAAAATTAGAATCATAGATTTTCTGACTGACTTCATCCAATCAGGATATCTTGTGCCTCACCAACTATAGGATTTAATTTTGACTGTCAACTTGGCTGTGCCTTGAATGCCCAAATAGCGTATCTATCTTTCTGGTATTTTCTATATTCCATGAAGTTAAAAATCTTTCCACCAAGTACACAAGTTGTAATGGTTTAAATAAAATGCTGTGATTCCCCAAGTGGCCCACAGGCAATGACAGCCAGTGGGTCACACACAGGGAGCCACGCAGCAGGTGAGAGACAGAGATAGATTGACCTACCATGCAGAGTG
>NW_026074786.1:0-1554 GCF_014885135.2 Alexandromys fortis
GATGTCCTGGAACTCACTCTGTGGACCAGGCCTCGAATTCACAAAGATCCACCTGCCTTTGTGTCCCTGATGCTAGATGTTCTTCATTAAGAAGAAAGAGACACTTATCCCTTTGGGAAGAAGCTATTCCCTTCTCCCCTTGAGAAGAGAGGGCTATGTTCCTAGAGTTGGGGTCTCTAATAGTCACTATTTGCTGGGATTTTGAAGTCTGACAGCACCCAGGCTCCTCTATGCTTCAGGGAAGCATTTCCTTTCACAGTCTTAAAAAACAGAGCCATGCCCCTAGAAAATTGGAGAAATAAAATGTGGTTGTATAGTCCAGGCTCTGCCCCCGACTGTGAGCTATGCCAAACCCACAGGTCTGGAGTTCACAGCGTGAGTATGCCGTCAGAGGCAGCAGAGACCTCTGATGTGTCAGAGGCGACAGAGACCTCTGATGCCGTCAGAGGCAGTGTTCAGCAGCCACGGTGACGAGGGCTTCCAACCAGCTGCTCAGTGGGTGTGATGACTAGGTTGTGCTCAGAGCTGCCCGCCTCTTCCTGAAGCTGCCTGTTTCCTCATCTGGATCCCTAGCCTTCGCACCGGTGTCTGCCAAGGTCCTTCCAATAAACTCTGTTCCCGCTGTTGTTGCCGGACCGTCTTCTACTGCTTGGGATTAGGAGCCCTGACGCGTAGGGAACAACTAACTTCAGATCCAAAGATGGTTGGTTCTGAAGAGAGATGGGAAAAAGGCAATAGTGGGATCTGGAAGTCAAAGTAAACTTCCTCCTCACGTCACCAGGATGTAGTGATAGCTACTGGTCTCCCAGGAGCAAACTCCTATTGCCTGTGGCTCTGCGGGTGCCCTGGGACCCCCGGGAAAACCAGGCTGTATTCCAGTTAGTTTGCCCGTGGCTCTGCGGGTGCCCTGGGAACCCCGGGGAAACCAGGCTGTAGTCTAATTAGCAAACATTGAAAATGGCAGTCAGCTTGCTCCATAGGAAACCAAGTCTTGAGAGGATGGGAGTGTTCCCCTCCAAGAGAGTCTCTTCTGCTGTGCTGAGGTGTTTCCTGGGGGATACGTTAGGGCAAGTAAGACCTGGAAACACCTAGAAGTTCAGCGTTACCCCAGATTGAATAATAGAGGAAGAACTGACATATTCAAAGCATGCCCAACATGTAAGCAGAAACTTCAGTAGACAATCAAAGCATTTACAAGGGATGTAGTCTCAGTGCAGACTCAAAAAATAATAATGAACAGAATCAACTCATAATGGATTATGAGATAGGCGCATTTGTACTCTGGGTTACAATTACCATTGAAGCCATTCTGAAATCACAATTCTGTATCATTGTAACTCTGAACACGATCATTGGAGTTATTAATAAGAAAACAGTATTGAGTTTATGATCATTTGCAGATTCAATTTGATAACAGTAAATTTCAGACTACTTTAGTAAAATATATATATATATATTTTTTTTTTACCTAAATGCATCAATTACATGGAGCATTTGGAGATAATTCACGGAAACTCTGTTGGGGGGACCGGCAGGTTGCATAGACTGGATGGC
>NW_026074787.1:0-1565 GCF_014885135.2 Alexandromys fortis
GGAAGGAGGGAAGGAGGGAAGGAGGGAAGGAGGGAAGGAGGGAAGGAGGGAAGGAGGGAAGGAAGGAGCGAGCTGAGGCAGAAGAAACTAGGAAATGCCCAGGGGAGCTAGCCTCTGCAATAGCAACTTTGGGATTTATCATGGATGCTGGCTCATGCTCCATTTCCACCTCCGGCCCTGTATCTATCTTAGTTATGGTTTCTACTGGTGTCATAAAGACCAGTACCAGAAACACCTGGGGGTTGGGAGTGAAAAGATTGACTTCAGCTTTCCACTTTCAGATCAGGCCCATCACTGCAGGAAGTCAGGGCTGGAACAAAGCTAGGTATCTGGAAGCAGGGACTGGAGAAAAGACCATGGAGCAGTGCTGTTTTACCAGCTTGCATCTCCTAGCTTGCTCAGTTTGTTTTCTTACAAACCCTAGGACAACCTTTCCAGGGATGGTGTTGCCCAAAGTGGGCTAGGCCCACCCACATCACCAGCCATTCAAGAAAACGTCTCCACAGGATGGGAGACTATCTGATAGGGGCATTTTCTCATTGGAGGTTCCCTCTTCTCAGATGACTCTAGCTTGTCTCAAGGTGACAAAAAATCTAACCAGCACCCTATCCCATCCACACTCCACTTAGCTACCTGCCAACTCAGATGCCCCTGAACAGAGTTGGGAAAATAGGGTGGCACTTACACAGCCCCCACTGTCACAGTAATTCGAGTCTTCATTAGCAAACCCCTTGGTATCAAGAGCCCAGCTTCATCATTGGGAGCCAGTAGGCACCACAGCTTGTGAATGGTGAATGGGTATCATGTGCTTAGGGCAATGCCTGGTACCTGAAGACTAGCTGTACCCAGAACACTTGATGGTGACAATAGCTTTAGGCATCAGGCTTGCCACGCTGGGGGTGGGGCTGAGATGTTTCACACAACTCAAGCTGTTGTCACTTGTGAGTGATTGCCCCATGAAGATTCCCTGCTGGAGATCAGCTTGATTTTGGGATCCTCCAGCTAGCCAGATAACATTCTGTGTCCTACATGGAGGTTGATCGTTTGCTGGGTTGTTTCCGGCCTGCCCGAACTGGCCACTGATGATCCTAGCTGGGATGGTTATTTGGGACAATACGTACGGAGGATGGGCCAAAGGAAAACATACATGTATCTCAGAGCTTTCTGGCTAGGTACCCAGACTACCAGGGGTGGAGTGGGCGGCCACGTGGTAGAAGACACTAGGTGGATATGGACACAAATGTGGGAGTTTCCGGGCATTCGCAGCCTTCAGCTTGCACTTCCAAACACCAATAATCAAGTGAATCACTCTGCTAGGAGGTCCAGGTGGCCAGAGCAGTGTGGAAGGCTTACATTGGTGTCCTTGGCTTTACTCCTTCCCCAGCCCTTCATATCTTAGTCCAGCCCGCAGAATACCACTCACTTGTGTTAGCAGGACAGAGTCAGAAAGAGAAGAGGGTGGTAGGAAAATTGGGAAAGGAGGATGGGGAAAGGAGAAAGAGTGAAATGGGAGAAGAGAGAGAGAGAGAGAGAGAGAGAGAGAGAGAGAGAGAGAGAGAGAGAAG
>NW_026074788.1:0-1554 GCF_014885135.2 Alexandromys fortis
TGCGCCACCACCACCCAGCTCATGAGCAAATATTCTTGATATTTGCTGTAGAACCACAGAATAAGAACTCTCAAGCTCAGGAAAGTTTGCATTTTGATAACTTCAAATGGATGATAACTGTCTGTACTTAGCCAATGTCTTCATTATTTAAATTTATTTTTCTGATCTCCACAACACTCTACATTTTTTACACAATATGTTACTATATGATGTTTGAGAAATAAACGGGGTAACTCTAGAAACCTTAGCTCCTTGTAAGATCTTTGTTTGAAGTATTATTTTTATGTGGATGTTTTTGATTGTTTGTTTAGAGACTGAGTCACACTATGTACCATTGGCTGGCCTGGAGCTTACTATGTGCAGTATACCAACATTCCCCAAAGGGAATCAACAAAATCTGTCAAATCACTTTGAGGCAGGACCAAAGCCCTTTTTCCTATATATATGCTGAGCAATGTTTCCCTCCAAAAATAAACAGACTCCAAAAAGTCAGTTCAAGGACTATGGATAAATCCTGGTTGCACTGCCAGTGGCCTGACTCACTGCTCCAGCCACATAACTGTCAGCCACATTCAGGGGGCCACGTTTGTAGCTCTGCAGGTCCCCTGCTGTCAGTCTGCATGGAGTCAGTGAGCTCCCACTAGTCCAGGTCAGCTGTTTCAATGTGTATCACCGTAATGGTCTTGATGCCTTTGCTTTTTGATGTGGGATTTCCCCTCGGGATGCTGTGAACATCATTGGTTAATAAAGGAACTGCTTTGGATCTATAGTAGAACTAAAGAGGAACAGAGCTAGGCAGGAAAAACAAAACTGCTGGGAGAAAGAATGTACAGCCAGGGAGAAGCCATGTAGGGCCCACAGGAGACAGATGCCAGAACTTAGCTGGTAAGCCACAGCCACATGGTGGTACACAGATTAATGGGAACGGGTTAAATTAATATGTGGGAGTTAGCCAGTGAAAGGCTAGAGCTAATGAGCCAAGCAGTCATTTGATTGATACAGTTTCTGTGTGATTATTTCAGTTCTGGGCAGCTGGGATGAATAAGCAGCCCCCTGCAACAGCTCCTTTTATTGCTCTTCCTTTTGTTTGAGTGGACTCTGGGAGCTCAGCCCAGTGCTAGCTGTGGATCTCTGCCTCTGCTTCCATTAGTTGCTGGATGGATTTTCTATGAAGACAATTAAGGAAGTTATCAATCTGATTACAGTGGAAGGCCAGTTCAGGTACCCTTTCCACTCTTGCTTAGGGTCTTAGCTGGGGTCATCCTTATGGATTCCAGGGAGTTTTCCTAGTGCCAAGTTTCTTGATAGTCCCATAATAACTTTCTCAATCAAGATATCTCTTTCCTTGCTCTCCCTGTCTGTTCTTCCCACATCTCCACCATACTATTCCATCATGTTCTCCTCCCCTCTCCCCCTCACCCCTTTCCCCACATGCTTCCTATTTTTTGTCTACTTCCAATCCTTATGAGGACCCATGTATGTGTGTCTTAGGATTCTCCTTATTACCTAATTTCTCTGGATCTAAAAAAAATCCTGAGTGAGGTAACTTGGATC
>NW_026074789.1:0-1554 GCF_014885135.2 Alexandromys fortis
TCTTGCATGTCCAGTTTATACAACATACTATTAAGCAGTCCAGGCAAGAGCAGTTTCTTGCCCAAATGCCTAACAAACCTGATAAGGAACCTCTTTGATGCCCATCATTCTCTTGAAGTAGACTGGTACAGCCAAGAGCAGATGTGTTTCATTGCTAAGAAAATGTTCTTAGAACATTTAAGTGCCATATTCTTTAAGCCTTTAATGGTTTGAAGAATATCTATCCATCTGAAAAATATCCGTACATCTAGAAAACCTAACTAACATGACTAAAAGCTTGACCATTTTATATGGCTATTAACCTATATTTTTAATTATACATCACATTTTTAAATGATCTGCACAAACACAATACCTTAATCAAGAGCAGAAATACACATATAACCAGGCGACGGTGGCGCTAGCCTTTAATCCCAGCACTCGGTAGGCAGAGGCAGGCGGATCTCTGTGAGTTCCAGGCCAAGCCTGGTCTACAAGAACGAGTTCCAGGACAGGCTCCAAAGCTACAGAGGAACCCTGTCTTGAAAAACCAAAAAAAAAAAAAAGAAAAAAATACACATATAACAAAATTGACTTTAAATTTGTATCACTTAAACAAGATCCATAGCAATGCAAAGTAGTCATCTCTATCGTATCCATACAATGAATATGGTTAAAGGAGGATTGTTCGGGTTTGCTTATATGATTTGGTCCAAGAAGATCTGTATAGTGCCTTCCCACTAGAGAGACTGAGAGCCTGGAAGCTGCTCAGTCCACAAAACTGGATGCCTCAGCAGCCTGGTGTTGAAGGCCTGGAGGCTTCCTAGAAAGTAGCTGATCTTCAGTTCATGTTGGCAGGCTGAAGAAGCTGCATTCTGATGTTAGCAAAAAATGCCAGTGGCATCTGCAAATTAGACAGACTGAAGAGCATGCCCAGGAGACAGCTGGAAGCAAGCAAGTAAAAAGCAAAGGCTTTCCCCCAAGGATCCCTTTTTATCTGGTTGCTACCAGAAACTGCTGACCATATTTAGAATGATCAACTTCATGTCACCCGATGCCTAATTATAGGTGCGCCTAATGGTTTGTCTCCTAGTTGATTGTAGACCCAGTTAGGTTGGATGGCCAACATTAACCATCACAAATACTGATGCTTATGGACTATAAAATGGGTAAACATTCATCTGTAGAATACTACCTGTCAGTAATTATTGCTATATGAGCAACGTAGTTGAATCACATGAACGTGAGGTTCTCTTATAAGAGAAAGAAACTAGGGGAGAGAGTCGGTCCTGCAATATGTCATTTCTTTACAAGTGGAGATTGCAAAAGCTGATCTATGGTATTAGAAGTTAGGATGTAGCGGCGTTTAGAAGGGAGAGAGGAGAGTGTTTAGAAGGGAATGAGAAAGAACTGGGATATTAGCAATGCTTTCTTAAAAGTGTGCCTGCTTTGTGATTGATTATTCATTGACCAATAATATCTGCTTTGTTCGTTTTACTATATATGATATACCACCCCACAGAAGTCTCCCAAAAGGGGGCTGGAGAGATGGCTCAGCGGTTAAGAGCATTGCCT
>NW_026074790.1:0-1559 GCF_014885135.2 Alexandromys fortis
TTTTAGACAGGCTTTCTCTGTAGCTTTGGAGCCTGTCCTGGAACTAGCTCTTTTAGACCAGCCTGGCTTCGAACTCAGAGATCCACCTAACTCTGCCTCCCGAGTGCTGGGATTAAAGGCGTGTGCCACCACCGCCCGGCTGTAATTCTTTACTATAAGAATTTTTGATATTATAAAGAAGAAAATTTTAGGTTCTTGGATAGAGTCGTCACTTCAAGTGCAGACTACATAAGTAATCTAGTTGTAGTCACAGGCAGGGGTTCAGTGGATTTTGAGGTGAGAAGCTACAGATATTAGGGCCTTCGCTAAGGGAGGTCAAAGATGACCCTTTGGGCATGAATATACATTTACACATGAGTTCAGGCATGGGGCCTTGTTTGCATTGTGCCTTTCAGGAGACAGGAAGGAACGCTCTCAGCAAACAAGTGTGAAGGCCTGTATCTGGTGCTTTCACAGCCCACTGGTACTCTACACGGACAAGGACCAGAAGGAACACACATTTGTTAGGTGGCCACTGCCCACATCTTCCATTTCTTCTCTTGCCCGTCTATGTCTATCTTGGGCTTCAGCCTTCAAGGCCACCTGTCCACCCCCAAGAGCTAGTGGTCTGCACAAGCTTTTTCCTCTTCTGTGCCAAGACCCTGAGGACAAACACCTTTACTGTATAGAGGTAATAGCAACACCCTTGTTCAGCTAGAGGGGGGCTCACAGCGTCAGGCCAGACTCGACTCACAGGTGGGACCACTTAAGGAAAGGCTATGGGTTCCAGGGCATCTGCCTCCTTTGGCAGCTACATGGCATCTCCCTGACTCTGCCCCCCTTTCTCCTCTGTCTCTGCTTAGAATTCCCACCTTGCTCTATTCTGCCCTGCCAGAGGCCCAAAGCAGCATCTTTCTTAACCAATGGTAACAAAACATTCACAGCATACAGAGGGAAATCCCACATCACCTTAACGTGCTTTGATGTTTTTCTCTTTTCTTTGTCTACACTAATCCACCCTAATAGTGGGTTCTCTGTGCAAAGCAGTTTCCAAAGTCTGGGAAGGCTACACTGTTTCCCAGGATTCACAGCCCAGGGATGGGGTTGGAAACAAGATTTAAAATGTTTCTCTCATATCAAAAGTCACGTAGGCCATTCCCTGCGTGAAAATGTGAGTTCTACAGAGAACTCAGGAGGTTTAAGATTATCCTACTCTAGGGCTGGAGAGATGGCTTAGTGGTTATGAGCAATGACTGCTCTTCCAATGGACCAGGGTTCAATTCCCAGCAACTACATGGCAGCTCACAACTGTCTGAAATTCCAGTTCCAAGGAATCTGACATCCTCACACAAACATTCATGCAGGCGGAACACCAATGTACATAAAATAAAAATAAATCATTTAATAAAAAAGATTATCCTACTCTTAAAATATAGGCAGGGGAGCCGGCCAGTGGTGGCACACGCCTTTAATCCCAACACTTGGGAGGCAGAGGCAGGCAGATCTCTGTGAGTTCTAGACCAGCCTGGTCTACAAGAGCTAGTTCCAGGACAGGCTACAATGCTACAGAGAAACACTGT
>NW_026074791.1:0-1519 GCF_014885135.2 Alexandromys fortis
GAGTGGGCCAGTATCTTAAAGGCTATTGGCTAAAGGAGTTCCCACAGCACTGTGGAGTCATTTGTTACCTCTATGTGAGTTCTAGGGGTTGAAACCTGGTCATCAGGCTTTGATGTAAGTGCCTTTATCCCTAGGCCGTCTTGCTGGCCAGCTGTGACATCTTCATACCTGTGTATATTGTGCTTTAACTGTATCCTTACCCATTTTCCGTTCTTTTATCTCTTTTTCCTTCTCCCCCACTTGCTCCTTACCCCCCCTTTTTTTCCCAAAACACCTGCAATTTAAAACCAGAACCCCCAACTGATTCACATGAACCTTAAAAATACTAAATAAAGCATCCTGTCAGAGCACTGTGGTGCACTCCACACCTCCATCAACATGAGCACGCTCTTTAGTTGAGCACTGTGCCACCAAGGTCGGCTCCTGATCTTCAGTGCCCACAGCACACATAAGACGACTCTTGGCTACACTGAGGAAGCTTCCCTTTTGAGTAGTGTGTGCCCCCTCCACAACTTTAAGATGAATGACTGTCATCTGGAGTAGTTTTACTTATTTTTTGAAGGCAGTGTGTGTGTGTGTGTGTGTGTGTGAGAGAGAGAGAGAGAGAGAGAGAGAGAGAGAGAGAGAGAGAGAGAGAAGAGGTACAGTATATACACCTGCAAGAGGACTTGAATTCACAGGTAGTTGTGACCCACCCGAGGGTGAGGAATGACCTGGGGTCCTCTGAGAGAGCAGTGTGCCCTCTCCCGCTGAACAATCTCTCCAGCCCTCAGCAGCAGTTTGATGTTCATGTATATGTATATAAGGGTGCATATGTATATAATGTACAGAGTGCAGAGACTTCCCACATACCTCTGTCCCCGCGCAGGGGTGCCTGCTGCACAGGGGCACGCTTGTGACAGCTGACGCGCCTACACTGGCACAGCATACTCTTTCAAAGACTGTGCTAGGATTCACCCTAGGTCGTGGGGCCTGTGGACTTTGGCAAACACTGCCATTGCAGTATACACAGAACAGTCTCCCACTGCTCTAAAAATGGTTCTGAGCACCGCGTCAGCAAGGCAGCTTCTTGGGCGACAGTGGCTGTGGCATACACAGGAAGGATGCTGGTTAAGCAGCTGGTTTCCTTATTATTGAGAAGTTGAAAGTTTCTCCAGCTGTTACAGGGCCTACCTTTGGTTTTGTTTCTCAACTTCAGAGCAAAAGAAAGCACCGTGTGTGTGCGGAAAGTGACTGGAAGGACGAGGACGGGGCAGTCCCTTCTCGAGCCGACTCCTTGTGCCTTCTAATGCACTTGGCGGCTCGTCCATGGACGACTCCCGTGCCGATTCAAATCCCTCACTACGTTGGAAGCATTTTCTCTTCAAGGCTCTAAATCAAAACCTCAGTCTCCTTTAATCCGATCATATCTTAAGTCAATGAGTTTTAGCTTTGTGAACTTCTTTTTAAAAATGTGTAATTCACGGTTGAGTGATTTCTTCATACCCGATAGGTTACAGGACGAACCACCTTAGTTATA
>NW_026074792.1:0-1542 GCF_014885135.2 Alexandromys fortis
TTTTTTAGATATTATTTAACCTATATATAATAGCTCATACTTTATTTTTATAAATTCACACTCAATGGGGCTGAGGAGGTGGCTCAGCAGTTAAGAGCTCTTGTTGCCCTTGCCGAGACTTAATTTCAGTTCACACTACTCATGTTGATGGTTCATGACTGCCTGTAACCCCAGCTCCAGGGGACCCAGCATCCTTTTCTGGACTCCGCAAGCCCCAGGCTGCATGCATGAGATATAAATAAATTATTTTAAAAAATCATATTCAAAACATACCACAAGTTTGGTATGGTGATACACATCTGTAATCCAGTACCCTTTCAGAGGCAGGAGGACTACTATACAAATTCTAGGCCAGCCTGGGCTACATAGGCAGACTGTCAGAAAAATTTGCTATCTCCTTAGAGAATTTCAGTAGGATCTGTATTAGTTACTCGTTTTATAGCTGTGGGAAAATACCTTACAAAATGATTTAAGAAAGGAAAGATCACATCACGGTGTGGAAGTTATGACGGCAGCACTGTGAGGATGCCGGTCACATGGCGTCCGCAGGCAGGAAGCAGAGAGAGATGGATGCTGACCCCTTTTTATGGGGTCCAGGACCCCAGCCTAGGGAATGGTGCCGCCCACATTCAGTGTGAGTCCCACCTCAGTTGACCTTTTCTGGAGACGTTCTCATAGACCACCTCAAGCCATCACCAGCAGAAAGGTCTGTAACTGCCGTCCTTCCGCAGGGCGTGACCTACTGTGGCGAGAGAGCAGCCAGCAGCCTCACCATGGCCAACGTACCCTGGCACGAGGAAGTGGTCCGGTTTGTCCAGGAGCTGGTGGCTCTGCTTCCCGACTATGAAATCGCGTGTGAACACGAGCACTCCAACTGCCTCCTGATCGGACACAAAAAGGTAAGAGGATGCAAGCAAGCGCGTGTGCGTCTGCCCCCACTGCTCTTCCCCTTCCTTCTGTTCTTTCTGGCTAGCCCTCCCTTGATCACAGTGGATGTTCACTTGTCTGCTGTCTTCCCTAATGCACACATTAAGAATGCCCTGAACAAAACAGAGCACCATTCCACGGTGGGAGTCCCTAAGCTCTGGTTTTAAAGGTTTACTTTTATTTTTAATTATGTATGTGTGTCTGATATGTACACGTGAGTGTAGTGCCCTCGGAAGCCTGAAGAGGGCGTCATATCCAGTGGTTGTGAGTCTCTTGCCCTCATCATGGGTGCCACCCTGCCGAAGTCATTGTTCAGATTCTTCATTAAAGAAAGCCTGTTTTGGACCGCAGAGATGGCTCAGTTGGTTAAGGCCTGAGCTGCTCTGTTTGATCCCAGAACCCAGTAGAAACAGCTTAGAGTAGTGGTGCACACTTGTGACCCCATTGCTGGGGAGGTGGAGCCAGCTGAATGGACCCTAGTGCTTGCTAGCCAGCGAGCTTGACTGCTTGGTGAACTCGGGGTCAGTGAGAGACCCTGTCTCAACACACAGGGTGGATGGTGCCTGAGCAAAACCATTTGAGATTGCCCTCTGGCATATATATATATATATATAT
>NW_026074794.1:0-1550 GCF_014885135.2 Alexandromys fortis
AGTATGTATATACACACACAGTGTTTGAAATATTTAGTCGGGGGCCTTGTCCCAGGCCCTGCCCTCCATCTTTGGAATACTGGGCGGGAAACTCCATTTCAAGCCCCTTCCCCTGGGAGTTGCCTTAGTCCAAACTCCACTTCTGAGGAAGCCTGCCAAACAGTGACCCCTCCACAAGGAGGATCAAGACCATTTCCACAGGCTACTTAAACTGTCCCCCAGAGAATGAACACGTGGTTTCTGGGTTTCACATGATCTCCCCTTTTCTCTCTTCCCCTCGCCATGCTTTCTGGGTGCTACCTGGGAGCATTGCATTAAACATGGGCATCTTTTATTTGGTCTGATTTGTTCTGATTGGAATTATTTGTATCGGCAAAAAGGCTCGTCTATAGGTAGGTATAGATATATATAACCAGAGCTTCACAAGGCCCCTCTCTGCTGCCCTTAGAGATAACCCTCTGTACCTCCTCTGCTTTATGCTGGTCGATAACACTCTGGCTTTAACTCTTGACCTCCATTCCTAGGTTTTCCATGTTACATCTTAGGTTAATGTGGCCAAGCTAAGTTTTCCACTCCTCCCTCTGCTCATTGGTCTGTTGTTCCTAATTCTCGCCTACACCATTGCTTTCTCAAAGACCCATCAAGTGCTCAGACCCCCAGGTGTGGCTGCTTCCCTCATGGCAGGGGTCTTTGCTCTCTCACAGAGCCTGAGGAGGACCAGGTGTGCAGTCCAACAGGAGGAACTGGCATACAGTAAATACTTCCCGAATGACTGTAAGACTTTGTCCTCTAAGTCTATAGCCCGTCCAGCCTCTTAGCTCTGTAAAGCTCTTCCAGTGCTGACTTCCTTCTGACTTCCTTCTGTTTCTGATCTGACTAATTCTCTTGGCTCCTAGCTGGGAGCAGCAGCAGGAAGCCAGTGGGGTTGATAGTTAATCTGTAACTAAGCCCATGAAAGTGCTCAGCAAACCTGTAGGAGAGGTCAAATACTTTCCAGTCAACAAGAACAATGTGTGTGTGTGTGTGCGCGCGCGCGCGTGTGCTGCAAATACCTATGGAAGCCAGAATGGAATGTCAGATCTGAGGCTGGAATTACAGACAGTTGTGAGCTGATACTGGTCTAGAACCCAAACTCTGGTCCTCTGTTAGAGCAGTACACACTCTTTCGTATTTACATATAATGCATTTTGATCACATTCATTTCCATCGTCTTTCTATCTTCCGCCCATGGATTCCCTTTTCCTTTCTCAGCTAGTCCTTCCCTTCTTTTCCTTCCCTTTTTATGACCCGGTGAATTTTAGTAGAGTTATTTACTCTACTGTATGTAGCAGGGTAACTTACCAGAGGATATACAACTAACATAATGTCTCCTGGTCTCCCAGCAACCATGAACTACCTGTAGATCATCAGGGAGGGGTGGGTCTCTGTGAGCCCCTCCCTTTCCCATGGCCAGATGCTGACAGGGCAAATCTCATGCAGGTCTTTTTTTTTTTTTTTTAATATTTATTTATTATGTATACAATATTCTGTCTGTGTGTATGTCTGCAGGC
>NW_026074795.1:0-1564 GCF_014885135.2 Alexandromys fortis
TTTATGTGTATGGGTGTTTTGCCTGCATTAACACACACACATACACACACACACACACACACACACACACACACACACACACACACCATGGGTATGCCTGATGCCTGTAGAAGTCACAGAGGATGTTGGATCCCCTGGAATCAAAGTTAGAGATGAGTAGAGTCATCACGTGGGTGCCGGGAACTGAACTCAGGTCCTAGCAAGAGCAACACGTGTCCGTGTCCTTAACTGCCACTCTCCAGCCCCATTCAGTGACCTTGTTTGTTGTTGTTTTGAGGCAGGCTTTCTCTAAGTTAGAGCCCTGGCTGTCCAGGAACTGGGCTCTGTAGACTAGGCTGGCCTTGAACTCACAGAGGTCCACCTGCCTCTGCCTCCCAAGTGCTGGGATTAAAGGCCGACCACCGCCAGGCCCCATTCAGTGACTTCTTAAAAAAATAGAATAATTGTATGGAAGAAAGAGTTTGTGTGTGTATGGGAGAGAGTGTGTGTAGGGGAGGGTGTGTGTGTGCAAGCGAGAGCATGTGTGTGTAGGGGAGGGTGTGCAAGCGAGAGCATGTGTGTGTGTAAGAGAGGTTAGAGCACAGCTTTCAGGAGTCTGTTTTCATCTTTCACTGTAGGTCCCAGGGATTTAAGTCAAGGCATCAGCAGGCTTGTGCAGCAAGCACCGCCCCCTTTCTCCTTTAGTGATGGGATCTTTTTTTTTTTAATATTTATTTATTATGTACACAACACTCTGTCTGTGTGTATGTCTGCAGACCAGAAGAGGGCAGCAGACCTCATTACAGATGGCTGTGAGCCACCATGTGGTTGCCGGGAATCGAACTCATGACCTTTGGAAGAGCAGGCAATGCTCCCAACCACTGAGCCACCCCTCCAGCCCTAGTGATGGGATCTTGTTGTGGCTTGTTACCTCTTGCTTCTTGGTCAGCTTCATGGTGTCTGCCTGACTCCGCCTTCTTTCTCCCTATATTCAGTTTAGTTTCCCGCCTACCTGTATTCTTCCCTGCCATAGGCCAAAGCAGCTTCTTTATTAACCAATGGTAATAAAACATATTCATAGCATATGGAGGGGAATCCCACATCATGTGATACATATATACAAATAGATAGGCAAAGCATTCATAAACATAAAATAAAAAGAAATAAATGTCCTGGGTGGTGGTGATGGTGCATGATTTTAATCCCAGCACTTAGGAGGTAGAAGCAGGTGGATCTCTGTGAGTTTGAGGCCAGCCTGGTCTACAGAGCGAGTTCCAGGACGGCCAGGGCTGCACAGAGAAACCCTGTCTTGAAAAAACATTGTGAAAAAAATGCTCCAGTATCATGATTTTTGTTTTGAGACAGAATCTTTGTAGCCTAGGTTAACCTTGAACTCATATTAGTCTTCTTGCTTCAGGACTTTTTATCTTTTTATTTTTATTTATTTATATTTTTTAAAGATTTATTTATTTATTATGTATACAATATTCTCCCTGCAGGCCAGAAGAGGGCACCAGATCTCATTACAGATGGTTGTGAGCCACCATGTGGTTGCTGGGAATTGAACTCAGGACCTTTGGAAGAG
>NW_026074796.1:0-1552 GCF_014885135.2 Alexandromys fortis
CAAAAAAGATAAAAATTAAAACAAATAAAAAACAATAAGACAAATCCTGAACAAAACAAAAATCCCCCGTCAACACACACACACACACACACACACACAAGTACACACATACACACACACACACACACACACACACACAAAGAAAGAAAACAAAACACGGAGCCCATTTTGTGCTGGACAGAGTGCCTGCCCTGGAGTGTGGCTGCAGTGACACTCTGTTGGAGAAAACTGGCTTTCCCCTTTACAGCAGGTATCGATTGCAGAGAACTGCCTGATTAGGGTTGTGACTCTGTTTCTGTTTCCTTTGTGCAGTGCTGGGGTTTTGAACCTGTGTAGATTTTGTGCAAACTGACACAATCACTTGGTTCTTATGTATGTCAGTTCTGTTGTGCGTGGAAGACATTGTTCCCTTGGAGTCATCTACCATCTCTGACTCTTATAATCTAAGTCTTAAGGGAAATGGTTTGATGAAGACATCCCATTTATGACTGAATGCTTCAATGTCTCTCTAGATTGAAAATTATTGTGGATGCCAAAAAGCTTTTTAAGTGGTCTGTATTTATTAATATCTATAAACTTTTAATCAAGTCTGACTTTTTTTGGTTTTCTTGAAAATCGTTCAAATCTGACTTCTTAAAAATATTTTTTTAAAATATTCATGTGTGTGTGTATATACAGGTCTATGTGTATATGTCATGTATATGTATGTGGCTGCAGGAACCAGAAGAGAGTGTCCAGTCCCATGGAGTTGGAGCCACCAGTGCTAATGAGATGTTGGATGTGGGTGCTAGAAACAAAACACAGTTCCTCTACAAGAACAATATGAACTCTTTTTGCTGTTGTTTTGTTTTATTTTCTAAGACAGCGTTTCTCTATGTAGTCTTGGATGTCCTAGCTCTTTACACCAGGCTATCCTCAAACTCACAGAAATCTGCCTCACAAGTGTTGGGATTAAAGGCATGTGCCACCACCAAAGGGCCTTGTCAATGTGTTATATAGACATAAGAAAAGAACCTGTTTAGAATTAAACAGACAGAGATCAGAAGTGCACAGAATTTACAGACAAAACTGATTTGTTTTGTGCATATGAATTCATAACAAACACAGGAGATAATCCCCTCACCATATAATAATCAAAACACAAAATAAACAGGTTAAAGAAAGAATATTAAGAGCTGCAAAGGTAAAAGGGCAAGTAAATTATAAAGGTAAACCGAACAGACTTACACCTGACTTCTCTATGGAAACCATGAAAGCCAGAAGGTCCTGGATAGAGGTATTTCAAAAACTAAGAGACCATGGATGCAAACCCAAACTTCTATACCCACCCAAGCTAGTGTTCACTATCAATGGATAAATAAAACATTCCAGGATAAGAACAAATTTAAACAATACGTAGGCACAAATCCAGCCCTACAGAAAGTAATAGAAGGAAAATCGCAACCCAAGGAATCCAGCATTGCCAACACTGACTACAATAACTCAGGCATCTAGCGAACCTTCACCTGCACAATTCAAAGAAGGGACACACACAAACTCTACTACCAAAAAC
>NW_026074797.1:0-1546 GCF_014885135.2 Alexandromys fortis
TTTTTCGAGACAGGGTTTCTCTGTGGTTTTGGAGCCTGTCCTGGAACTAGCTCTTGTAGACCAGGCTGGTCTCGAACTGACAGAGGTCCGCCTGCCTCTGCCTCCCAAGTGCTGGGATTAAAGGCGTGTGCCACCACCACCTGGCCTTTTTGGGGCTTTTTTTGAACATGCAATGGTCAACTTTATTCAGAGCATCAGCAATTTATACTCTGAGTATACATGAGTAACGTGGATCATCACAAGGACAAGCCACACCCGGCAAAAAACATGTTTTTTTCCCATACGGGCATATAAAAATTATTAATAGCCAGTAATGAATAATCAGAAGTAAGCTCATTCCTATCTGCTACACCTGAGAAGATCACAAAGGCATAATGCAAGAAAAACAAATCCTTATTTTTGAGGAAACTAAGGTCACAAGAATCTTCTAAGTTTTTTTTTTTTTGGAGTTGATTTGTGATTTTTAAAAATTTTTCTTTTAAAAATATTTTAAATTCATTTTACATGCCAACCACAGTTTCTTGTTTCCCTCCTCTTCTCCCCTCCCCTTGCCTCCCATTAAGTCTTCAGAGAGGGTAAGGCTTCACATGGGAAGTCAAGAAAGCCTGGCATATCAAGTGGAGGCAGGACCAAGGCCCTCCTCTTGTATCAAGGCTGAACATGGCATCCCACCATAGGGAATGGGCTCCAAAAAATCAGTTCATGTACCAGTAATAAAACCTGGTCCCATTACCAGGGACCACACAAAAAGACCAAGACACAAAACTGTCACTACCATTCAGGGGGCCTAGCTCTTTTCTATATCTGTTCTCTAGTGTGAACTTTGTAAATGACAAAGATAATGTCAAATGGCTCAATAAACCTGACTGAGAAAAACATTTCAAAACAAACTAGCAAGATTTCACCCATCCTGGCCTCAGAAATTCTACATTCTACCGCATTAAGTAGAAATTTCCTCTTTTGACTACGGTCTACCTCTCTTGGAGGGAAAAAATATGTTTCCCAAAAAAACTTGTCTGTGGTTTTTTAGTGGAAAAATACAGTTCAACTTCGAAAATAGAAATGAGTTGAGTTTCAAAATATAGGGATAGAATAAGAGCCAATGTCTTACTATTACAAATAATGCTGCTATGAACATAGTTGAACAAATGCTTTTGTAGTATGATAGAGCATCTCTTGGGTATTGCTGGGTCCTGGGGTAGGTTGATCCCGAATTTCCTAAGAAACCACCACACTGCTTTCCAAAGTGGTTGCACTAGTTTTCATTCCCACCAGCAATGGATGAGTGTTCCCTTTACTCCACATCGCCTCCAGCAAAGGCTATCATTGGTGTTTTTTTAATTTTAACCATTCTGACAGGTGTAAGATGGTATCTCAAAGTTGTTTTGGTTTGCATTTCCCTGATTGCTAAGGAGGTTGAGCATGACCTTAAGTGTCTTTTGGCCATTTGAACTTCTTCTGTTGAGAATTCTCTGTTCAGTTCAGTGCCCCATTTTTTAATTGGGTTAATTAGCATTTTAAAGTCTAGTTTCTTGAGTTCTTTATA
>NW_026074798.1:0-1585 GCF_014885135.2 Alexandromys fortis
TAGACCAGGCTGGTCTCGAACTCACAGAGATCCGCCTGCCTCTGCCTCCCGAGTGCTGGGATTAAAGGCGTGCGCCACCACCGCCCGGCCAAAAACAAATTTTAAAACTGTGAATTACATCTTCTCCAGAAATTTTAACAGTAACGAATGATGAGAAAGTTAGCCTTAGAGTAATCCCATACACATATATGTAATTCCACATACATATATGGGATCGCTGTCTCTTTCTTGGCTGTTTTGTTTGTTTTGATTTAGAGTTTTTGATTTTGAGGTGGAGTCTCACTATGTAGCCTCGGCTGGCCTGGAACTCACTGCCTCAACCTCCCAAGTGCTTGGATTACAGTACTGAGCCTAGCTACACACAACAATATACAACGGACTAAAGAACTTTCTTCCTGAGCACCAAAAAGTCCCTGGGGGCATCTTTTCTACCAGAGGGAAAAAAACGCTTCGGTTTACCCTTTTTTTTCCTTTTAATAAAGGATCCCTTCTCACTGTACCCTTAGTGCCACTGAAGGGCGAGACTGAAAGGGTTAAGGCAGTATCATTTCGCTTATAAACTAGCTTTCGTACAAACTGTCAATCAAAAAATAGCTCCCCCAGAGGAGTGGCAGCCTTGCCTCGGCTAGCTGGGCTGACAGAACGTGTTTGTCCATGTGTCTCCAATACAGTGGTGTTCCAGAACCGCCCTCTGATAAAAGGAAACATAGGAAAGCGCCAAGATATTAAAATCATAGTTTTAAACTAATTTCTGCTATTAGTTAGTTTTTATAGGTGAAATGGTTTATGAATTAAAGGAACAAATCTACGCTAAGGTTTGTCTCAAGATTTTAAAGTGTGCTGATATTGGGATGGTAAAGGGAGTGTCTCAATTACTGTTCTGTTGCTGTGCAGAGACACCATGACCAAGACAGCTCATACAAGGAAGCATTTAATTAGGAACTTGCTGAAAGTTTCAGAACATGAGTCCATTATCATATGGGGAGCAAGGCTGCAGGCAGGCATGGCACTTGAGCAGTAGCTGAGAGCTCCCATCTTACCTGAAAGTTCCAGGCAGAGAGAGAGAGAGAGAGAGAGAGAGAGAGAGAGAGAGAGAGAGAGAGAGAGAGAGAGAGAGAGAGAGAGAGAATAATGAGTAAGTTGGAACCTGAATGGCCTGGGCTTTTGAAACCTCAAAGCCCACCCCCAAGAACATACCTCCTTTAACAAGGCCACTCCTCCTAATCCTTCCTAAACAGTCCACCAACTGGGAACCAACTATTCAAATACATGAACCTATGGGGGCTGTTCTCATTCAAACCACCACAGGAGGCATATCCTGGAGAAACTTTGTAACTTCTCTTTGACTGAAAACAGCTCACTAGAGTCTGCAGAGATGGCTGAGCAGTTATGAGCACTTGCTGCTCTTCAGAGGACCCAAGTTCAGTTCCCAACAACCAAGGCTGACAGTCCACACCCCAGTCCATCAGTGACTTCTGCTCCAGGAGATCCAGTGCCTCTAACCCACCAGCACACCCCTTGCACCAAAGCCTCTAACCCACCAGCACACCCTTCACACCAAAGCCTCTAACCCACCAGCACACCC
>NW_026074799.1:0-1567 GCF_014885135.2 Alexandromys fortis
AGAGAGAGAGAGAGAGAGAGAGAGAGAGAGAGAGAGAGAGAGAGAGAGATACAGAGAGAGGACCAGAACTGTGTCTTACAGAAATAATTTTGGAAGGATAGCATAAAAGGAAATGGAGGGCAAGTTTGAATTTAGAAAACCCTGTTGGGAGTTCTCTGTAATGGACTAAAGTGAAAACGGATTACAATGTGAACGGAGTGAAAAGAGACGGAAGGAGGGAGGGGGAGTTGAGAAAGCTCAGTTTGACATGCTCCTCCGTAGGAGAACAAGCCATGGTGACCGAGGAGCACAGTTGCAGTTCTGTAAGAGGGCTCTGGATAATGGAGAAGTCGGAGTGGGCTAGAATAGCCACAGGAAGCTGTAGAAAAGGGTAAGATTTAGGCTGTGTCTTCCAGATGAGTATACAAACAACAGACACAGACATGTGAACAGATAACAGAAGGAAGATCCCAGATCCAGCATTGAAGGGGCTAAGAAGATGGCTCAGATGGTTTAGTATGTAAGAGCACTGCCTGCACAAGTATGAGGACCTGAGTTCAAACCCCTACCATTCACACAAAAAGCCAGGCACGGCTGTATATGTTTGTCATCTTAACGCTGTGGGGAGCAGACAGGAGGATTATTGGCGCTTGTTGGCCACCAGCTTAGCTGGTTCAGTAAATGGCCCTGTCTCAAGGGAATAGGGTGGAGACTGTGAGGACAGACCCTCTTCTGGCCTCCACATATGCACAGGCACATATACTACATGTGTACAATCTCACACAGGAAAAGGGAGAAGAAACAAAGACTTCAAGCTAAAACTTAAAAATCACTAAGGAAGTGATTATCTAAATAAAACAACAACAACAACGTATTATTATAGAAACAATCACAATTTGCAAATACAGAACACATTAGTTAGCATTCAAGCAGCTATGTTTCCTAGAGAATTCATCTTTCAGTCTATATTTTGCAGATAAGGGATATATTCTACAGGGAGCATATGGCTTGCATTATTGCTGATAAACACAAAATAGATTCTGATAGACTAAGAGTACTTTTTTTTTTAACAGGAGTTCTTATCCTGGAGTAAAGTGTTTCACAGAGTCCGCAGCTAGAACTGAGTGTGGCTTTGGATGGGAGACAAATTACATGTGCATTTTCTCCACCAGCTGACTGAAATATAGCTTTGCTTCTGTCATAAAAGTAAGCAACAAACAACAGCAGTATTCGCTCTATCGATAGCTCCATCTCCAAGAGAAATCATAGCTATTTTAAAATCGTGTTACAGTGTGGTGTGTATCTCAAAATATAGTTTATATGAGTTGTTAATACAATTAAGAACAGACCTGCTAATAAATCACATCATTGCCAATGCCAGTAGAGAAGCATAGATGTAATTGCTTCTTTAACACTTTGATAATGCCATTGAGTTTAAAAACGTTGTCTGAGCCTTTAATCCCAGCACGTGGGAGGCAGAGGCAGGTGAATCTCTGTGAGTTCGAGACCAGCCTGGTCTACAAGAGCTAGTTCCAGGACAGGCTCCAAAACCACAGAGAAACCCTGTCTCGAAAAACCAAAAAAAAAA
>NW_026074800.1:0-1552 GCF_014885135.2 Alexandromys fortis
CTGATGGAGGAAGGTCATTGGTTAAATAAAGAAACTGCCTTGGCCCTGATAGGACAGAAAATTAGGTAGGCGGAGTAAACAGAACAGAATGCTGGGAGAAAGAGGAAGTGAGCTCAGACTCGATAGCTCCTTTTCTCTGGGGCAGACGCAATGAAGCTCCCACCCAGGATGGACGTAGGCTAGGATCTTCCTGGTAAGTGCACCTTGGGGTGCTACACACATTAATAGAAATGGGTAATCAAGATGTAAGAATTAGCCAGTAAGAAGCTAGAGCAAATGGGCCAGGCAGTGTTTAAATGAATACAATTTGTGTGTTGTTATTTTGGGGCATAAGCTAGCCAGGCGGCCGGGAGCCAGGCTGTGTGAAGAGGCCCGCAGCTCCTACTACACTATTCCAGTAGGTCTTCTGTGATTAAGCTTTGTGTATAATGACCTTTCTTTATAACTGTGCTGTTGGCTTTAATTATAGTATTATTCATTTTCATTTAATTTTCAGTCTTCCTAAGTTTTTTAAAA
This sequence comes from Alexandromys fortis, assembly GCF_014885135.2. NCBI lineage: Eukaryota > Metazoa > Chordata > Mammalia > Rodentia > Cricetidae > Alexandromys > Alexandromys fortis. The sequence continues at coordinate 517 of NW_026074800.1, forward strand.
GTTAATTTAATATTACTTTTAGATAATAAAACACTTGATGCTTGCATATTTAAATTTATGTTTACATGAAACCTCAGCTTCACAGAGATTTGGTGTCATCAAATAGTGCAATCCAATGTCAAAACTGAATTAACTTGAGCCAGAACTTTGTCTGATAGATGTGAGGATTACCCTCGTAAACTCCACCATGTTGCCCATAGTAATATTTTATGGCTGTGGTAGGTTGGATACACTGTGTGAGAAATATGGCTCTTAAAGAAAACTGCTAAAATTAGCTTTATAATTAGTTTCACTCTATTTTGCTCCATTTCATTTCATTCACAAATAACATTGAGAAAATAGGTTGAAAACTATTACTATTCTTTTTTATTTATTAAAAATTTCCACCTCCTCCCCTTCTCCCATTTCCCTCCCATTCCCTTTCTCCCCCTACCCCCTTCTCTCCAGTCCTAAGAGCAGTCAGGGTTTCCTGCCCTGTGGGAAGTCCAAGGTCCTCCCCCTTCCATCCAGGTCTAGGAAGGTGAGCATCCAAACAGACTAGGCTCCCTCAAGGCTAGTTCATGTAGTAGAATCGAAACTCAGTGCCATTGTCCTTGGCTTCTCAGTCAGCCCTCATTGTCAGCCACATTCAGAGAGTCCAGTTTGATCACATGCACCATCAGTCCCAGTCCAGCTGGCCTTGGTGAGCTCCCATTAGATCTGTCCCACCGTCTCAGTGGGTGGACACACCCCTCGCGTCCTTGTTCATGTTCTCCCTCCTTCTGCTCCTCATCTGGACCTTGGGAGCTTAGTCCATCCAGTGTTCCAAAGTAGGTCTCTGTCTCTATCTCCATCCATCGCCAGATGAAGGTTCTATGGTGATATGCAAGATATTCATCAGTGTGGCTATAGGATAAGGCCAGTTCAGGCACCCTCTCCTTTGCTGCCCACACAACTAGTTGGGGATATCCCCTTGGACACCTGGGAACCCCTCTAGAGCCAAGACTCTAACCAACCCTAAAATGACTCTCTTGGTTAGGATATCTTCTTCCCTTCT
>NW_026074801.1:0-1555 GCF_014885135.2 Alexandromys fortis
TCTCTCTCTCTCTCTCTCTCTCTCTCTCTCTCTCTCTCTCTCCTGCTGCCTATAGATCAGCATGTAAAGCTCTCAGCTACTGATCTGGTGCCATGCCTATCTGCTTCCTGCCATGATGATCATGTACTAACCCTCTAAAACTGTAAGCAAGCCCCCAATTAAATGCTCCCTTTTATAAGAATTGCCTTAGTCATGGTGTCTCTTCACAGCGACAGACGCGCCACTAAGGCAGTCACCAAAGGCAGAAGTGCACCTATCAGTGTTCAGCACAGGAACAGATCAGTCAGAATGAAGTCACAAAGCTCCAAATCCACTGAGATCAACCAACAAGAAGCACTTTTTGGACAAGGTTCCAAATAATAATTATGAAGGGTTTTGATATTGATGAGGCGTAAGTGTGCTATAATAATCATCAAAATTGTATGGCATAAGCTAAGGCTAGCCCAGGGAGGAAAGTGCTCACTGTAAAAGAACGAGGACTGGTGGAATGGGCTGAGGCTAGCTCAGGAGGATGGCATGGGCTGAGGCTAGCTTGGGGAGGAAAGTGTTCACTGTGAAAGCACAGGACTGATTTCAAACTCCCAGCACCTGCGTAAAGCGCTGATTACACAAGTGCCTGTAACCACAGCGCTGTGGGGTGAGGAGACAGGAGGACCACTGAGACCTGAGGCTACCAGCCTTGCTCCAGATTCAGGGCCCTGCCGCAAGGGAGTATAATGGGGAGTGACAGAGCAGGTCACCCAAAGCCCTCTCCTGGCCTCCAAGCACTGTTCTACATACCCACACACATGAGCAGACACCACACATACACACTGGCACTTTTCTTAAGTCTTACTTCACATATCTTTAATTTCCCATTTTGCCTTTTTTAAAAAAAGACATTATTTTCTTTACTTTGTATGTGTACAACAGCATACACATGTATGCACAGCATGTATGTGGAGCTCAGAAGCTAAATTTCATTCTCTGTGTAGAGCTCAGGTTGCCAGGCTTTCCTCCTGAGCATCTTCCATAAACAGAACTAGAGGTGTGAAGCAGCTGCCAAACACGGGCTAGGCCCTAGTTTTGAAGCCACCAGTCCCCCACCCTCCAAAAAAATGATGAAGAGTTTAACAGAATCCAAGAAGAGAGTTAACTCCCTAGAGATAACATTTAAAAATCACAACTGTGCCAGGCAGTAGTGGTGCACGCCTTTAATCCTAGTACTCAGGAGGTAGAGGCAAGCAGATCTCTGTAAGTTCAAGGACAGCCAGGAATGTTACACAGAGAAACCCAGCCTCAAAAAAAAAAACCAACTGTAACTGGGCAAGCATAGTTTGTAATTCCAGCACTCAGAAGGCAGGCAGATCTCTGAGTTCAAGGCCAGACTAGTTTTCAGAGCAAGTTCCAGAACAGCTGGGGCTACACAAAGAAACTCTGTGGGGGTGGGAAGGGAAGCAAGAGAAGAAAGGAAGGAAGAAAGGGATGGAGGGAGGGAGGGAAGGAGGAAGACAGAGAGAGAGAGAGAGAGAGAGAGAGAGAGAGAGAGAGAGAGAGAGAGAGAGAGAGAGAGAGA
>NW_026074802.1:0-1552 GCF_014885135.2 Alexandromys fortis
CCTGGACTCTCCATCTGTTGGATGCAGCAGTTGAGAGCCAAGTGCCCAGCCCAGGCAGAGTAGGTTTTTTTTTTTTTTTTTTTTTTTTTTTTTTTATCATAACAGAGGTTGGTGATGAGGGGATTTTCAGGATTCATGATCCTGATTGGTAGACATTTGTCTAGGGGTATCTTGGCAAAAGGCAAACAGGTTTGTCCTGGGCTCAGGACATCTGGTGATCTTATCTAATGGTTGGAATGTCAGGTACTGACCCTCCCTGGGTGGTGTCAGCTTATGGCTTTTCCTGGAACCCGGTGTTGCCTGCCAGTAACATGGCAGCAGGGTGGCCAAGCTATTCTGGGCCCCACATTACCTTTGCCAGAAAAGGCTCACTATCAAATTGGTACACCAGTGTAAGCTAGTAATCCAAGGCTCTGCCATCTCGCAATTGGGCTCACTCCTCACTGCTCTCGGTCCCAGTTGGGATGTTCTTGTAACAGTTGTGTCCCAAGCCAATGCTTCTCATACTTAGGGGCCATAAGAATCACCAGAAGGCTTGTTTGCTCAAATTCCTGGCCCTTACTCCCAGAGCCTGAGTGATTTAGTAAATCTGGACCAGACCTGGGAATCCACGAGTGACACCTGCCCACCTGCAGGTCACCCTGAGTACTGCTAACCCACCTCTCTTTGCAACTGGGGCAGCTTCCTCCACTGAAGTGTGTGATCTGCCTCACTTCCTGGAGCCCAGGGAGCATAACAGATGGTGGCCAACACTCCACGTTTGCTCCTGAGGGCTCTGTTCCTCCCGAATCTCACGATTCCACCCTCTCCTTGATCCATATCACCTACCCACCATTCTACTGTAGCAGACAGGAGGCAGGTTGAGGGCCAAGGTACTGAAAGTTGACATCCAGAGCGATTTCTCAGGAAACCAGCCCATCCGGAGAGCCATACCGATTGTCATTTCTTCTCTGGCGATGCAGGTATGCCAGACTTCGGGAATGGCACAACTTCTACAAATTTTCCAATAAAGCTAAAACTCTCGTGGCACGAAGAACCCCAACAGTTCTTTACTATGAAGGAATCTCTAGGTACATGGAAGGGCAAGCTCTCCACCTTCAGAAGCAAATAGAAGAGCAAGCTGAGACCGCCCAGGCCAGTGGGATTGAGCTACTCAAGGTGAGGCTACTCCCTGCCTCCAGCACAAATCCTTCCCCTGGCATTCCCATCTACCTCCTGACTTGTCTGCTCGATACAGAATTTGTACCTATGTATGCTAAAAGTTTGTTTTTTAACCCTCTAAAAGAAAGTTAGACGAAAAGGGCCGGAGAGATGGCTCAGCATGTAAGATTCTCGCAGCCAAGCTTGGGTGACTAGAATTTGATCTACGAGACCTACATAGCAGACGTAGAGAACCAACTCCTGAAAGTCGTTCTCTGACCTTCACACATATGTTGTAGCACATGTGAGCACACACACACTCACACTTACACAATAAATGTAATAAAATTTTAAATAAAAATCAAATTGTTTTTAACTACTCTATTTAGGGACTGTAGGTTTTTTGGTTTTT
>NW_026074803.1:0-1552 GCF_014885135.2 Alexandromys fortis
GGGGGGGGGGGGGGGGGGGGGGGGAAGTATAGTAGAATACTTAGTACCTAGTCCCAGCCTAAGACATGAGATTCTGAGAGCTTGGATTACAGCCTCATTATGCCCTGGGATTATGCTCTGCAGAGATATCCATCAGCATGATTCAATTTCCAAAAGCAAATTTTGCCACTATGAGCACTAAATGTGGTGTAGGAGCTGGCTAGATGGCTCAGCAGATACAGGCACTTGCCACCCTCCCTGATGACCTAAGTTCATCCCTAAGAACCACATGGTAGAAGGAAAGAGCCAATCACCATCCACCAAGTGGTCATCTGACCTCCACACCTGTATTATACCACACACACACACACACACAGACACACACAGGTACTTGCTGAAAAATGAATACTGGGAGCTGGCAAGAAGGCTCAGTGGGTAAGCCTGGAGACCTAAGGTGTTAGAATCAACTCCCAAAAGTTGTTCTCTGACTTCCACATATATATCAGCATACACATATTCACATATATAGATATGCTGTATGTATACACATGCAAATATATCGAGCTATCCAGCCAGGGATGGTGGTGCACTCCTTTAATCCTAGCACTCAGGAGGGAGAGGCTGGAGGAGCTCTCTGAATTTGTGGCCAGCCTGGTCAACATAGTGTGTAGTTCTAAGACAGCCAGGACTACAAATGAGAGATCTGTCTCAGAAAAACAAAACACAGTAAACCAATACCAATGTGCACCTAGCAAGTCACCTCCAGAACTCATGAATTTCTTTCTCTTTAAAAAGCAAAGAAAAAAATTACAAAAATAAATAAAAATTTCTGAGAGTTCTATGTATTAAGTTCAGCATTCTTTTTAAGATTTATTTATTTATTTTTATGGGTGATTGTTTGGCTACATGTATGTTTATGCATCACGTGCATGTCAGGTAGCTATGGAAGACAAAGGAGGATGTGGACCCTATGATATAAAGTTACAGTTGGCTATGTGGGAATGGGTCCCAGGCTCTCGCAAATAGATCAAGCGCTCTTAAGCAATGAGCCATCTCTCCAGCTCCAGGAGTCAAGATTTCTTACATGGGCTAGAGAGGTGACTCAGCTGGTAAAGTACTTGCTGTAAAGCATGAAAACCTGAATTTGGATCCCCAGTCCAAAAGCTGTGTACAGTGGTGTGCACCTTTAATACCAGTACATCGGAGGTAGACAGGAAGATCACTATTGCCAGCCAGCCTAGCAAAATCAGTAATTCTAGATTCACTGAGAAATCCTGTTTCAAAAAATAAGGTGGAGAATGACTAAGAAAGATATTCCATGTTAACCTGTGGCTTCCAGATGCACATACTAGCACCACATACATGTGCTTACACTTACATTTACATGCACACAGATTTTTTTTTTAAAGATTTATTTATTTATTATGTATACAACATTCTGCCTCCATGTATGCCCACACGTCAGAGGAGGGCGCCAGATCTCAGTACAGATGGTTGTGAGCCACCATGTGGATGCTGGGAATTGAACTCAGGACCTCTGGAAGAGCAGCCAGTGCTCTTAACCTCTGAGCCA
>NW_026074804.1:0-1553 GCF_014885135.2 Alexandromys fortis
ACACACACACACACACACACACACACACACACCTTCTACAATCATCCCATTTTTCCCAGTTTCTGGTGCCAACAGACCTGGGCTGCTCTCAGCCGTGGTCAGAGAAGCTGCTTTTTGCAGTAGAGAGCAGACAATGAAGAGATGTGTAACTGATCCAAGTGAAGTGGATAAGAGACCGAGCTGCTCGGTCCTAACTGGGACATCTATATCAACCCTATTACCAGCAAGGTTCGGGGAACATGCAGAAGAAGGGGTGAAAGGAAGTAAGATCTGGAGGATGGGAGGAGCCTTTGGAACGTGGACTCTGGACACGACAAGGCCATGGCATGCATGAGCTTAGGCAGCTGCAGTTCCCCGCGCAAGCCCTGAACAAGAGCAAGCCAATCGCATTCCCATCACAGACAGGGTACACATCTACAGGTCCCAACTCTTACTGAGACAGAGCTACTCATTCTATTCTGAGGAAGCGGGCACTGGGAGGTTGTCAGGCTTCAGTGGAAGGCCCACACCCCATGCACATATGGGCAACAGCAACTGAATTTATTGGGTCATAAAAAAAGAAAAAGTTGGGCTGGGGCCATGTTGGGGAAAATACGAGAGGAGCTGGAGGAGGAAATGGGGGTAGGAGGCATATGTGACCATATTTTGTCGCATACATGTATGAAACTCTAAAAAATAGAACTTAAAATTAAGAATAACTATTATCATTAGTAGTCAGGAGGTAGAAGGACAAAGACCTTGAGACACAAGTCTGGGCATTACAGTGAGACTTGAGGGGAAGATGGGAGAGAGAGGGAGCAAAGGACAGATGGGGAGGAAAAGGGGAGAGACAGAGGCAAGGAAAGAGATGGAAGAGAGAAACGAGAGAAAAGGAGGGGAGATAACGGGTGGAAAAACACTGCAGGGTTCTATTTACAGGAGGTGTTTTAAGAGCGTCAAACTAATAGAAACAGAAAAAAGGATGTGGTTACCAAGGACAAGGGTGGGGTATGGAGCTAGAAGGAAATGGGGAGCAGTTCAACTTTGCAAGATGAGAAAGTTGAGACCTGACACACCCAAGGCACAAAGAGCACATTTAAAAATATTTAGGCTGCTGTGTGTTGTGCTGCACACCTTTACACCAGCACAGGAGGCAGAAGCAGGCTGATCTCTGTGAGTACAAGGCCAGCCTAGACAACACAGTGGGTTTCAGGACAGCAAGGGCTGGATATGAAAACTGTCTCAAAAGAAACACACAAATCAACAAACAAACAAAAACTATTATGAGAAATGGAGAGATGGCTCAGCAGCTAAGAATACGGACTTTTTTTTTCCCCAAAGGATCTACGTTCAATTCCCAGCACCCAAATGGCTAACAACAATCCCTAACTCCAGTTCCAGGAGATCCAACACCCTCTTCTGGCCTCCGTGGACACTAGACACAAAACACCAGTACAGCGGGCGGTGGTGGTGCACACCTTTAATCCCAGCACTCGGGAGGCAGAGGCAGGCGGATCTCTGTGAGTTCAAGATCAGCCTGGTCTACAAGAGCTAGTTCCAGGACAGGCTCCAAA
>NW_026074805.1:0-1552 GCF_014885135.2 Alexandromys fortis
ACCAAACCCCTTAATAGTGCTACTCTTTTTGGATGGATTTTTTTTCAAACAACCACATTATACTCCCTGGCCCCCAAAGGCTTGAAATCATATCAGCCAATGAACCAACTCATACACTGAAAAACACTTTTCTACCCACTTACTCATTAAAGACATTTAAGTGATTTTCTTTACATTTTATTTGTTGATTCATTGCTGCTATTTTGGTTTTGGGAATTTACTCAAGGTCTCCTCTATTCCAGGCAGCTCTTCTACTTCCGACTTGCACCCCAGCACTCCATGCTTTGACTATTGCCAACAGTGCTACTGTAATGTTCATACATGCACACTTTGGTAGGATGATATATTTTCATTTCTCTGGATTTCTACTTTCCTATCCATTGCTGAGATTAAAAACACTGACAAGAGGAAACGTAAGGAAAGAAAGGGTTTCTTTGCCTTATACTTCCGGATCACAGTCTGTCAGTGACTGAAGCCAGGGCAGGTTCTGAAGAAGGAACTTGAGCTTGATATTGAAACCACTGAGGAGTTGCACTCTGTCTCACTCACCAACTCATGCTTGGTATTTTGTTTTTTTTGGTTTTTTTTGTTTGTTTGTTTGTTTGTTTTGGTTTTTGAAGACAGGGTTTATCTGTGTAGACCTGGCTGTCCTGAACTCATTCTGTAGACCAAGCTGGCCTCAAATTCACAGAGATATGCCTGACTCTGTCTCCAGAGTGCTGTAATTAAAGCCACCACTGCCCAGAAGTTTGTTTTCTTCTACCTGCTGACTATATGCTAGGGAATGGAGCTACCCACAGTGGGCTGTGCCCTCTTGCATCAATTAGCCATCAAAACAGTTCTCTACAGATATGTCCACAGGCCACTCTAGTTTGGCCAATCGCTTAACTGAGACTTCTTTCACAGGTGACTTTAAACATTGTAAAACTTACAATTAAAGCTAACTACAGCAGCACTCAATAGCATAACTGGTGTGTTAGAAAGCAAAAAAGTGAAAATGTCACAGAAGAATATTCAAGTCAGCATGTGACATTCTGTCCAGCAAGTCTAGTTTCTTTGTATCTTTGCTGACACCTGCTGTCATTGAAGTTTACTTTTCACCACTCCCTGGAGGTAGCCAGTAATTTCTAACTGTGATTTTAATTTTCATATCCCTAGTGCTCAATGATGGTGATAACTTCTAATTTTATATTTTGCCCTCTGTATGTACTTCTTATGAGCTGTGTTTGTGTTTTTTTTTTTTTGCTCCATTTTCTATTGGATGTCTTAAAAATTGAGTTTTGAGGTTGCTGAATGTATTATAGATATGTCTTGTCCACAAAGATATCCTAGTTTCTAGTTCTTCATTCTCTTCTCTGAATCTTGTATGCTGGAGTCAAGAGTCCTACATCTTGTTAGGCATGCATGAGGAAGTAGCCTGAGACACTGGGCAGTATCTTGAGCATACATGAGATCTCAAAGCCTACCTCCACAGTGACACACTTTCTCCAAGACCACACCTACTCCAGCAAGACCAAACCCCTTAATAGTGCTACTCTTTTTGGATGGATTT
>NW_026074806.1:0-1512 GCF_014885135.2 Alexandromys fortis
ACAGAATATTGTATACATAATAAATAAATAAATAAATAAATAAATAAATAAATAATAAAGAAAAACTCCTTTATACAGATAATAAATGGGCTGAGAAAGAAGTCAGAGAAATATCACCCTCACAATAGCCACAAATAACATAAAATATCTTGGAGTAACTCTAATTAAACAAGTGAAAGACCTGTATGACAATAACTTTAAACCTTTAAAGAAAGAAATTAAAGAAGACACCAGAAAATGGAAAGATTTCTGATGCTCTAGGGTAGGTACAATTAGCATAGTAAAAATAGCAATCTTACCAAAAGCAATCTACAGACTCAATGCAATGCCAATCAAAATCCTAGCAAAATTCTTTGCAGACCTTAAAAGAACAATACTCAACTTCATATGGAAAAACAAAAATCCCAGGAAAGCAAAAACAATCCTGTACAATAAAGAAACTTCTGTAAGCATCACAATCCCTGACTTCAAACTCTGCTATAGAACTACAGTACTGAAAACAGCCTGGTATTGGCATAAGAACAGACAGGAGGACCAATGGAACCCAATAGAAGTTTCAGATATCAATCCACACACCTCCAAAACCTGATTTTTGACAAAGAAGCTAAAAATATCAAATGGAGAAAAGAAAACATATTCAACAAATGGTACTGCCATAACTGGATATCAACATGTAAAAGAATGAAAATAGATCCATATCTATCACCATACACAAAACTCAAGTCCAAATGAACCAAAGACTTCAGCATAAAACCAACCACTGAACCTCATAGAAGAGAAAGTGGGAAGTACACTTGAATGCATTGGCACCGGAGACCACTTCCTAAATATAACCCCAATAGCACAGACACTAAGAGCAACAATTAATAAATGGGACTTCCTGAAACTGAGAAGCTTCTGTAAAGCAAAGGACATGATCAACAAGACAAAATGGCAGCCTAACAGAATGGGAAAAGATCTTCACCAATTCCACATTGGACAGAGGGCTGATCTCCAAAATATACAAAGAACTCAAGGAACTTGATATCAAAAGAACAAATAATCCAATAAAAAATGGGGTACAGAATTAAACAGAGAACTCTCAACAGATGAATCGCAAAGGGCCGAAAGACACCTAAGAAAATGCTCAACATCCTTAGCCATCAGAGAAATACAAATCAAAACAACTCTGAGATCCCATTTTACACCTGTCAGGGTGGCCAAGATCAAAAACACTGATGACAGCTTATTCTGGAGAGGTTGTGGGGAAAAGGGAACACTCTTGCATTGCTGGTGGGAGTGCAAACTTGTATAGCTGCTTTGGAAATCAATATGGAGATTTCTCAGAAAATTAGGAAGCAATCTACCTCAAAATCCAGCAATACCACTATTGGGTATACCCAAACATCGCTCAATCACACCACAAGAACATGTGTTCAACTATGTTCATAACAGCATTATTCATAATAGCCAGAACCTGGAAACAACCTAGATGTACCAAAGAATGGATTTTTAAAAATGTGGTACATTTGC
>NW_026074807.1:0-1490 GCF_014885135.2 Alexandromys fortis
TTATTTATTATGTATACAATATTCTGTCTGTGTGTATGTCTGCAGGCCAGAAGAGGGCACCAGACCTCATGACAGATGGTTGTGAGCCACCATGTGGTTGCTGGGAATTGAACTCAGAACCTTTGGAAGAGCAGGCAATGCTCTTAACCACTGAGCCATCACTCCAGCCCCCTACATCTCCTTTTCTTAAGAAGTCTGGCATTGCACTATCTCAAGACTAGCTCAGGATTTCCAAGCAGGTAGAAAGTGGATTCATATCATCTTCTCATGTCACCATCGCTATTATATGATGATTAGACTCGTGTTTACATTGGAAAAATACTGGCAGTAATCCTTCTGTCAGATATGAATAATTTTTCTCCAAAGTCAGAGCATGAGAGCAACATCAGAAAGTGGAGGTGGAGATGAGATGACCCTTATCTGTGGTGAGTTTGCATGGCAGATTGAAGATGACAGTGAGAGAGGCAAATATCCTAGCCAGCACGTTTGACCAACACTTGTTTAACATTGCTAAGTTCCTAAACTAAGAAAACTAGTGATGATGCAACTGGACAATTATAACAGGTTAGACATTAAAGTACCACCACGAGAAACACTGGGATAGCAGGCCCTCTCAAACGATGGCATTGTGGGTCTGGAGGCTGTAGACAGAGACTGCTCGATTGTTATAAAATTGTAACTTTGCTGCAGACAAGAGGGGGAGAAAGGAAGAGTCTTTTTCCCTGCTTTAGCCAAACAATAAATAAAGCCATTTGCTTTGTCAGTTTGGCTCCTGATTTCTGAAAGAAGCAGTGGCCTTGTGGATTTTTTTGTAGTGTTGATTTTTCATGTGTGTTTACATCTTTGGGACTGGACGGGCACACGTGTGTGAGGAGGTGCACATGCACACTTGTGCTCCCCTGCTTGCAGGAGACTGAGGTTGGTGTCAGGAATCATCCTCCATTGTCTTCTTTACTGAGTCGGGAGCTCTCAGTCAAACACAGAGCAAAACAAATGGCCAATCTCACTACCCAGTTCCTCTAGAGATAACCTGTCCCTGGCTTCTGAACCTGGAATTACAGGCAAGCTGCCACCCACCAGGTGTTAACTGAGGTGACACTCAGACTAGAAAGCAAAGCATTCTAAGCACTGAGCAGTCTCTCCAGCCAGGGTTTATTACTCTTCAGTGCTACCCATATGAGGTCAGCGTGTGGGACAAAATGGAGGTCACCAGTGACCCCCACCATGTACTCTCCTTGTGGGGAGCCAATTTTCTCTACACATCTCCCAGATAGAAGCTGCATGAAGGGATCTCTTTCTAATATTTTCTCATCTTTTATAGAACAACCTATTCAAAACACTACAAACTTTAAACTGTTATATTTTTCTTTATATTTCAAAGACAACAAAGATATTTAGAACTTTTCTAAACAAAATAAAAAGCAGAAGGAAATGCTCCCTCTGGAATCAGGAATAATTATTTTAAATTTCTTTTTATTATTGTTATTTTA
>NW_026074808.1:0-1464 GCF_014885135.2 Alexandromys fortis
AATAAATAAATAAATAAATGGCTGTTGTTCAAAGCATGAAGTCTAGAAGGTGAATATCACACATACGCACCTCCATGTGCATTTAGAAATGGCTGTGTCATCAAATAAGGGGTAGAAAAATGAAACTTTATTTCTATTAGGATTTCTTAGAGTTTTCCCTATATTCACAGACATTTTAGGTTGCTTAATTCTCCTAAGAGTTATTTTCATGCCCTGTTTCCCGTAGTTAATTGACCTTAGTTAGAGCCTGTTTCTGATAAAACACTTTGAGAAACTAACATACTTGGCAGGAAAGTTTTGGAAATACTAATTTAGAATATAAAAACAAAGTTTCATAGAGAGCGTGGCACAGTAAAAATATTAATACCTACCTAAAAATTTGTGAGACAAGAACATTCCATTCTGCTGTCTAACTTCAGATCTGATTGCTAGCTTAGACAAACACAGTGGAAGGTGTTAGTTGTGCAGAACAATCTACCAGATAATACAAAACATAACTTCTGTTTAATTAGTACAATTTTCTTTGGATTTTTAAAATTTTCCCTATTTGCATATTAGAGAATGGTTAAGTAGAAATCACGTGCAATAATGTTACAGAGAAAGTATATTAAAAGTTTTTTACTTTATTTTCATTTTTAATGTGTGTGTGTGTTGCCTGCATGTATGTGAACCACCATGCAAGCAATGCCCTCTGAGGCCAGAAGAGAGCATCAGATACCCTAGGAATGAAGCTACTGTAACAGGATCTCAGTATTTTAAGTCCTATGATTTTCTTTAATGCATAGTGATAGTTATTACATTTTTTTTATTTTTTTAATTTTTATTTATTTATTAAAGATTTCTGACTCTTCCCCGCCACTGCCTCCCATTTCCCTCTTCCTCCCCCAATCAAGTCCTCCTCCCTCGTGGGAAGTCCAAGGACCACCTAAATTTTGCATACAAATGGATGGAAATAGTTATTACATTTTTGAGAGAAAAAATTTACAACAGAAATCTTAGTTGTAATACCAGTAACATGTTTATTTACAGAAATTTTAAAGTTTATTTTATGTCATTCATCATCTGAAGACTCCATTCTCAGTTAGAATTGTTCATTGAATACCCTTACATTTATAAAGTTTTCAGTGATATCATCTGGCATGGTAGCTACTCTGTCCTCAATGTATATCTGATTTCAATATACATCTAATGTCATTCATAATTTAACAATTTGATTTTTCTACCTGAGTGGAGGAGTACATTCACAAACATATTAGAAATTAATTAAAACTCCATTAATATTTTAATAAAACCATCAACTTTTGCTACTCCAAATGTATTTTAAAACAGCATTTAAAAACAGCATTTTTATTATATTGTCTTTATAATGTAATAATTTTATTTAATTTATTAATCCATTGCTTATTCACATAATTAGCTGTCAAATCTACAAGGAATTTTTTTTTTTTTTTTTTTTTTTTTTTT
>NW_026074809.1:0-1511 GCF_014885135.2 Alexandromys fortis
ACCCCTCGCGGTCCTGAGTTCCTTGCTTGTGCTCTCTCTGGATGGAGGTGGGTGGTCCTTGGACTTCCCACAGGGCAGGGAAACTTGATTGCTCTTTGGGCTAATGAGGGAGGAGGACTTGGTTGGGGGAGGGGGAGGGAAATGGGAGGCAGTGGCGGGGAAGAATCAGAAATCTTTAATAAATAAATAAAATTTAAAAAAAAAGATCTTTTGTCCCTCCAGGCAATCTAAGGCAGGACATATGTGATGGAATGTATGTACCAATAACAGGTAAGTCTGAAAATAGAAAGAAGGGCACCAAAGCCAGGAACAGTCATCTGTCCTATAGCCAAAGCAAAGGCTTTATTAAATAAATTAAAAAGAATATGTGGGAGCCCACAGAAGTGGATCTGTTCCACCTTGACTAAAGGTCAGAGAGTTCAGGTCTAGTCTTGTTTCTTCAAGGTTATGGACAGGAGATTTAACTGAAGGTGTGGCTCCTCACAAAATTTCTTGACATAGGGTGTGGTTACTTAGTGTTTTGGAAACCAAATCACCCTAGGTGGCAATCACTTTGTTTATTTCTTTTTTCATGGTAAAAATGTCTTTTGCTTTCTTCCTTTCTTGTTTATTGGGGTATTTAGATATCATAAGAAATAAGTATGGATACGTTCAGTATTCAATGGATTACCCTTCTGGTATTTTCCTATGTCTCTGTACCTCTTTTGTATCCCTTTTTGTTCTGCTGAACATTTCTAATCCACATGCCACTACTAAGGAGTCTATGAACCCATCAAGCCTGGACCTCGACAGATGTCACCCCAATGTGGGACCCAGACAAAAATTCCCATTAAAATTAAATTTAATGCTTATGAAGTTTAATAAAATAACTAAGACATTAACTGCACAACCCTTAATTTCTTTAATATTTATTAAATTTGTTCTTTGATAGTTTCATAAATGTATATAATACTTTAGGTTTATTCTCATTTCCCATGCTTTTTTATGACCCTCCTCATTCTTATCAACTTCCCTTCTTTCTTCATGTCTCCTTCTCAGATTCTTCTCCTTTTGTTTTCTTTTGATCAGTTGAACTTAACTAAGGGCCTGAATATAGGTTTGGATCTATGCAATGGAACCTGGTGTGTTCAGAAGTGTGGGCAGACACACAAGAACCTTACAGACAGAAAATTCTGGGAAGAAAAAGTATATTATCTTAAAATTAGACTAACTCCTGTGCTCAGTGGTTTTTTATTTATTTGTTTATTTTTACTATCAACTTGATACAAATTAGAATTTCCCTGGAAAACCCCAACTTAAAAGTTATTCCCGTAATATTGCCACCTAGACATGTCTACAGGGTTATTTTCTTAGTAGGGATTTGTTTTGCTTGAGATACAGAATGGTAAGCCAGTCAGTATGGTTGGGCAAAATGAGAACATGCAAAATTCCCTACTCTGAGTAGGGAGGTAGATATCAAAGAGTATAACTTGCCTAGTGGCTATGATGAAATTACAAAAGCCATTATGATA
>NW_026074810.1:0-1552 GCF_014885135.2 Alexandromys fortis
CCGTTATGATTTCTCCTGTCATTCTACCTATATCAGCAGTGCCATTTGTATGATTACGGCATAGAAAGTTTTGCCTTATTGGCTCCCCTTTCTGTTTTTTCTTCCTGTCTTTTCTTCCTATCCTCCCTCCCTCCCTCCCTCCCTCCCTCCCTCCCTCCCTCCCTCCCTCCCTCCCTCCCTCCCTCCGTTTCTCCTCTTCTTCCTATTTGCAGTACTGGGACTGAAAGTAGTTGTATCTTGACAGGAGATGATGGCTCTACCACTGATCTACAGCAGCAGCCCTTGATTTATGTCTTAGTGCTGGCAGATTGCTCTGTAATATTTTCTGGACTAGGAGCAGTAGCTTAGGTGGCAGTGCTGTCTCGCACGCACACCCTCCTTGGTTGGAGTCCCAGAAGCCCTTGGTTTGATCCTCAGCTCTACTGTCACACAGTTGTAATCTTAGTACTCAGGGGCTGGAGGCAGGAGAATCAGGTATCCAAAGTCTTCTTCAGTTACATACTAATTTTGAGGCCAGCCTAGGCTAGAGACCGTGTTTCTAAAAATAAATAAAAATTTAGTGATCTAAATCATAGACATATTGTGATTGATACTAGCTTTCTGTGTCAAAATAAGGTAAATTTTCACTGGGCCAGGATATGAGGTAATTATCTGTAATTCTGGTCAACTTTATTTTGAAGGCTTTGTTTTTACGAAATAGAGCAGGTGTTGCTTAATCCACGTTAATTCATCAGCATCAGCTTATGAACCAAAGATTAAAATACCAAAAATATGCAGCTATTAAAAGAAAGCAGCATTTCCAAGTGCAGAGGTGTTTCCTGTGGAGTTGGACATCTCTCTGAACAGAAGGGGATGGAAGAAGCAGGCTGCTTAGCATAGCCTGTCTCAGAAGGATGCAGCTTCTGCCTCTAGTTACATGGCCTCCTTCCTCATCCTCAGGCCGGAGCTTTGGTTATTCTCTGTAACTGGAAAGTAACGACAGGTTGGTGAAATGGCCCAGGAGACGCAGTGATGGTCACCAAGCCTGATGACTGAGTTCCATCCGTGGGACCCACATGGTGAAGGGCGAGACTGAGTCCCAGAAGTTGTCCTCTGACCTCTGCATGAGCATCATGGCGTGCCGGCCCTGCCACACATAGACACACACATGAAAAAGTCACTTTAACAAAATAGAAAGAGAAGCAGTGCAAACTTGGTCTCTTTTTTATTATATTATTTGTAAATTTTTAATGCAGAAAATATAAGAATTACAGATTTCTTTCGCAACTCCATTTCATTGAGCTACACACCCATCGTTTATTCTGTTACTCACTGCTCTGTTCCCAATTTCAACACATGCTCACTGAATATGGAAGTTTGTCCAGTACTGTGGCTATTACAGTAGTGCAGATACTCACAGCTATGGGCAGACCTGGACCATGGGGCACTGTATCAGTTGCTTTTTCATTGCTATGACAAAATGCTGAACAAGAAGCAGCTTAAGGAAAGGAGGGAGGAAGGGAGGGAGAGAGGGAGGGAGGGAGGAAGGGAGGAAGAAAGGAAGGGAGGGAGG
>NW_026074811.1:0-1550 GCF_014885135.2 Alexandromys fortis
CAAACACCTGGCACAAACAACTTTGAATTCATTCTTCAGCAGATGATTATGATTGATAACTGCTGTCCATACCATATTTCTTCATGTAGAAGAAACGACAAAAATTTGAATCTTTACCTCTTCACTATAACATACACACATATATGCACATACAAACAGCAAAAAAGCACATTTTTTTTATTTAGGTCTTTGTGTTTATTTTACACAACTGCTAACTGACTTAGGATAGCAACATAAATGAATGAACAAAACAGCAAAGGGAATTGTTTTTAATGCTGAACTCACTTAGAATACCAAGTAAGCCCAACATGTGATTTTGTAAGATGTAGCCTTGAAATGTTACAAATATCAGAAAATTATGAATCCCCACCTTGGGTATTAGTTGTTATATGTTTTGGGATCATTTAATTTGCAGTATATTGGGAATTTCATAATGTGTAACAAATTTATATTGATACATAGCCCCATTTAATTAGGTAACATAAGTGTCCTTGACTTTGGAAGTAATCAATGGGGACTGAAAACTAATTTGAACATCATGAAGAGGAATGGCCCTTCACTTCTACATTTTTTTCTAGTTGACATAAAAGATAAAACCTTTTTTAAACACAGATGATGAAGGGTAATCACATGGTTTGACTCTTAAATCCAAAGAATATACTAGGATTCAAAGAATTCACTACTGTGCAAAACAGACCACTTGCAGGTGCAAAGGGAAGTAGGCCCCTATCTGCAAAGGTATGAGGTCTAACGCCACATCAGCAAAGATGCTGAATAAAATATCAAGAGTCTGCTCATAAATTTCTGGTATGAGAGAGAGAAACTCTGGTGTCTTTCTATCTCTTGATGTGGTAACTAAGAACGGTACCATCTCAAGTCTTCTGCCAGATAAGACAAGCAAATGACTGAGGTTGTCAACTCCCTGTGAAGGTCAAGATCATGTGGACTCCACAGAAGGTTTTGAATATGATGCTGGAGCCATGGCTCAGTAGGGAAGACAGCTTGCTGCTCTTGTAGAGGACTCTGCTTCATTTCAAGATTGGCTCACAGCCCCCACGTGGGACAACTCATTAACTTCTGTAACTCGACAAGATATGAAGCCCTCTACTGTACACCTCAGTTACCACATTCTTGGGTACAGAATAATACACACAAAGTTTTTAAATAAATTAAGGTTTTGAATAGGTAGGGAGATTTAGTTAGACAGCAATGAGAATAACCAACAATAGGCTCTCATCTTCATACAGAGAGCTATTACTTGGGAAATAATGGCTAAACATATTACATGTAGATGGATACTGAAAAGAACTTTTCAGCCTTAAGAATGTATTCCATTGTCTGTAACATAAGACTCTGTTAATACAACTTGCTTCATAGCTACACATTAACAGAATTCAGCACAAGTTTTGAAATGCAAAAAGAACAGAAATGCTTGTCTATCCACTTTGAAAGCTCCGTCTAAAATGTGGAAGGAAATTATCTGTCATGGACTGCACAGACACCAGAGATTCTGGGTAATTCTAGGATGACGGTGTCAAGGACACATCTCA
>NW_026074812.1:0-1519 GCF_014885135.2 Alexandromys fortis
GTAGGATATTAGGAGAGAAGAGTCAGCGATTCTCCATCTTTTGTTTCTTCTTTTTCATGGCACTGTTGAACTTAATTTAGCCAGGTGGCCTTGGGCTTGTCCAGGCCGATTTTAAACTTGTGACCTTCCTACCTCAGCCTCTGCATAGTGGGGGCTCCAGGCCTTGCCCAGCACCTTCCATCTTGTTTGTACATAAAAATCCTGTAGGTTGTTGAAATACAGATTCCTTGGTTCAGAATCTTGTTGCATTTCTGGACAAGAAAGTTGTTAGGTAGTGATGCATTTAATAAGCAGCTGGTGGTGTTCTGATGACCGATTCTGGGCCAGGGATAAGCAAGTAATAGTTGTGCAGACTTATGGGATGTCCGCATGAGGGGTATGCAGTAAAAGAAGGAAATAACAGTGCCTAGAGAAGTCTGAATTTCCAACTGTTAGGAAGGTAGGCGTGGATGGGGCAAGTTTTACTTTTTTGAGTTTAGTTTTCTCTAAATCCCAGCTCTTACTCTGAGGCACCGAGTAGCTGGTGTACAAATGTATACAAGTTTCTTTCCGTGCTTCCACACTTGCAGGCCACTAAGGCAGGTGCAGCATCCATGATTCACTACACGGCTCTGATACTGGCCCGCCTGGTGCTACTTACTCTGTGTGGATGGGTGCTTTGCTGGACCCTGGTTAATCTTTTCCGAAGCCATTCAGTCCTCAATCTCCTATTCCTTGGATATCCGTGAGTATTTCAGTTTTACATTTTATTGGCAAATCTTCAGAAGTTATTTGAATTATGCAAATGACATGACAGGGGAAAATGAGACTCTTCATACATAAAGTAAGAATGTAGAAAATTGGAAAGCTAGTAGATATAATTTTTCTTTTCTTAATTTTTTTATGATTTACTTATCTTTATTTTATGTGCATTGTTGTGAAGGTGTCAGATCCCCTGGAACTAGATTTTCAGACAGTTGTGAGCTGCCATGTGGGTGCTGGGAATTGAACCTGGGTCCTCTGGAAGAGCAATCAGTGCTCTTAACTGCTGAACCATTTCTCCAGCCCTATAATTTATTTTCTAAACTAGTGTAGTTGGGGAAGCAGGTATAAACCAAGAGCATTCTGGGGGAACCGAGATACGTGGCTATCCTCCCAGTGGAGAATTAATTTCAATAAGCACTGTTCACCTAGTAAAGGTCTGTAGTTTAAGAGGAGTGCGATCAAGATGGCTAGTAGACTTTTTAATTTAAATGGCTTACTGCAAAGCATGGTAGCTCGTGGCATTAATCTCAGTACTTGGAAGGCAAAGGCTGGTGAATCTCTTGAGTTCAAGACTAGCCAGGGCTACATGATGAGACATTGCTTCACCCTGCCCCCTCCAAAAGCTTATTTATTCTCTACATCCCACACAATAGTAATACACATGTAATATAGACAAATCTTAGGTTTAAATATATTTACCTTTTTTATGTTTTGAAACTTGTATAATCTACCTTTTATATAAGCATTAATTAAAAAGGCATGAGAAATTTAAAAT
>NW_026074813.1:0-1554 GCF_014885135.2 Alexandromys fortis
AAGCCTGGGTTAAAACTGGTCTCGCTGAACATAGCGGACAAGGAGGACTACTGAGACCCCAAGAACAATGGCAATGGGTTTTTGATCCTACTGCACCGATTGGTTTCGTGGGAGCCTAGGCAGTTTGGATGCTCACCTTACTAGACCTGGATGGAGGGGGGAAGACTTTGGACTTTCCACAGGTCAGGGAAACCCTGACTGCCCTTCAGACTGGGACAAATACATGGGAATTAAAGAATACACTTTTGAATGAACAGTGGAAAATTTATGAAAACAAGAGTCATTTCAAAGAGTGCAGATCAAAAGGAAATGGTAAGATTCTATTGGAAATTCTGAAATACACACAGGATTATTATAAGTAGGAGGTTATTATATTTAAAATATCCACAAAGAATTAAATCAAATTAACAATTCACTTTAACTCATAAAAAGGGAAATCAAACATATTTTAGGTATAGCGATAACTAGGGAATGGGAAAAAATTATGAAGAACAGACTTAGAGAAAAATATATAGGATCAATCAAATGAAGATTAATTACTTGAAAAGTCAGAAACTACTGACAAAATTTTAGCCAAAATGATAATTTGAATAAAGAAATAAGGTAAATAAATTAATAAAATTAGAGTTAAAATTAAGCAGTGCAATGAACTACAACAGGACATTAAGAAATATTTCAAAAACTTATAGTGCCCATTCAATGAAAACTTTAATAAGAGAAAAAACTCTTAAGTAGGAATGACCTTGATGTGGGATTTCCCTCTGTATGCTGTGATTACCACTGATAAATAAAGGAACTGCTTTGGGCCTATAGAAGAGCTATGGGGGAACAGAGCTAGGCAGGGAAATCTAAATGAAATACCAGGAGAAAGGAGATGGAGTCAGAGAGAAGCCATGGAGCTGCTGAGATAGATGCTGGGAACTTTACACAGTTAGCCACAGCCACGTGGCAATATACAGATTAATAGAAATGGGATAAATTCGTATAAGAGTTAGCCAATAAGAAGCGAGAGCTAATGGGCCAAACAGTGATTTAATTAATACAGTATCTGTGTGATTATTTCAGGGCTAAGAGCCTAGGAAGAAACAAGCAGCCTCCTCCTACAAATTAGCACACCAATGTGTGTGACTATATCCACATACAAACCTGATAAAACTGAAAAAGTAATCCTACACAGAAACGAAGAGAGTGAAGCATGGTTTGGTAACAGCGTTTTCCTGGGTGGGCTCTGTTTGCTAAAATCAAGAAGAGAATATTAACATTCATCAGGCGATGAAAGGAGACAGAGACAGAGACCCACATTGGAGCACTGGACTGAAATCTCAAGGTCCAAATCAGGGGCAGAAGGAGAGAGAGCACGAGCAAGGAACTCAGGACCGCGAGGGGTGCACCCACACACTGAAACAATGGGGAAGTTCTATCGGGAACTCACCAAGGCCAGCTGGCCTGGGTCTGAAAAAGCCTGGGTTAAAACCGGTCTCGCTGAACATAGCGGACAATGAGGACTACTGAGAACTCAAGAACAATGGCAATGGGTTTTTGATCCTACTGCAC
>NW_026074814.1:0-1554 GCF_014885135.2 Alexandromys fortis
TCTCTGTGGTTTTGGAGCCTGTCCTGGAACTAGCTCTTGTAGACCAGGCTGGTCTCGAACTCACAGAGATCCGCCTGCCTCTGCCTCCCAAGTGCCGGGATTAAAGGCGTGCCCCACCACCACCGCCCTGCCAGATCTTTAAGTTTTAAGCCAGCCTGGCCTACATAGTTCAGGCCAGTCAGGACTACATAGTAAGACCAAGTATTAAAAAAACTAATGGAAAGGGTGCTGGAGAAATGAGTAAGTAGTTAAGAGGCCTTGTTGCTCTTCCAGAGGGGCTTGATTGATTCCTAGCACCCACAAGCAGCTCAGAATTGTATCTAGCTCCTGTTCCTGGGGCTCCAAAGCCCTCTTCTGGCCTCCAGGGACACCAGGTATGCACATGGTGCCCATTCGGGCAAAATGCCTATGCACATAAAATTAGGCATGTGTGTGAAAATAGTAGTAATAATTTTTTAAAAATATTTATTTTACTGGTGTTTTAGCCTATATAAGTGTGTGAGGGTGCTTGATCCTGGAGTTACAGACAGTGAGCTGCCATATGGGTGCTGGGAATTGAACCTGGATCCTCTAGAAGAGCAGTCAGTGCTCTTAACCGCCAAGCCATCTCTCCAGCCCCGTAATAATAATTTTTTTTGGGGGGGGGGTTTTGAGACAGGGTTTCTCCATAGCTTTTTTTTGGTTCCTGTCCTGGAACTAGCGTAATAATTTTTTTTAAAAGTGCTAATACTACCACTTAATTTAGTCTAACTTATTTTTTGAGACAAGGTCTTGCTTAATATCACAAACTGGCCTGAAATTCACTATGTAGCCCTACTAGATCTGATTTGTGACAGTCCTGCCTCAGTCTTCTAAATGCTAGGATTACAGGTATGAGCCACCATACTTGGTATAATGCATATATAGCATTAATGTCCTTGAGAAGTCAGTGAAAGTTGTCATTGCTCTTAATAGCAAAAAAGCACTTATGCTGAATGTGGCAGCTCAGCCTGTAACCTAACAATTGGGAGGCTGAAGCAGGGGTGTTGTTGTGAGTTTTAGACTAGCCTTTAGCTGGAGGTTGGTGGCCCATGACTTTAATTCCAGCAGAAGCAGACAGATCTCTGAGTTTGAGGCCAGCCTGGTCTACAGAGTGAGTTCCAGGACATCCAGAACTGTGGAATAAGATCTTGTGTACAAAAAATTAAAGAAGTAAAAGCCAGTCATAGTGACACATTCTTTAATCCTAGCACTTGGGAAGTAGAGCCAGAAAAGATCTGGAGTTCTGCACCAGCCTGCCTGGGGTAATTGAGACTCCATCAGAAAATAAAAGTCTTGCTGAGAAGGTGGTCTTGTGGGTTGACTCCTCTGTTGCCACGCTGAAGGCAACTTGTGTTCAGCCCTCTGATCTGACCTCCATCCAAGTGCCTTTTTATGTGCACCCACAATAGCAAAGTTAAAATGTAATTTAAAGACATGGAAGACCAGCCTGGTCTACAGAGCTAGTGCCAGGACAGGCTCCAAAGCCACAGAGAAACCCTGTCTCGAAAAACCAAAAAAAAAAAAAAAAAAAAA
>NW_026074815.1:0-1522 GCF_014885135.2 Alexandromys fortis
AAAAAAAAGACAAAGCAAAAACATAATAAATAAATAAATGAATAAATAAATAAAAAAAACTAAAAGGACCAAAGAAAACAAGACAAAACCATACGCCTTGTGCCATACAGCCACCATGGAGTGAGACAGGCTCTGTAAGAGACACCGAGTCACTGCCACTGGCTCTGGACACCACATTCAAATGCTGTTCCTCTTTGCTTTCAACTCAACTCCACAGGGTCTTGTCAAGTGTGAAATAATGTAACTGCTATTACTCCTCAATTAACTTTCGAAGCACACTGAGGCTAAAGACAGGATTCATTATATACGTGTGTGTACCCAAACACACACACACACCACATCTGTGTGGTAAGAAACAGTGATGAATCAGAACAAGGCTTTTGTGTGTATATGTTCATGTAAATGTGTGTGTCCGTGTGTGTATATATGTTTGTGTGTGCACACGTGCAACCAAGGGTTGCCATTACGTGCTTTCCTCAGGTTTAAGACCATATTTCTCACTGAGCCTGGAGGTCACTGGATTAGTGAGATGGGCTAGCCTGTTCATGTCCACCCTGCCCCATCAGTACTGGAGTTACAGGCATGCACCAAACCCCACCGTGCCTTTGTGTGGTTGCTAGGGATCTGAACTGAGCCCTCATCTCTCCAGTCCCAGTGTAGAATGAGTCTTAATAACCAAATAAATAAGTACTGATATGAAATTTTTTGTATTGATTTTTTAATATTAAAGTGGCCAAGAATGAAATTGACCAATCAGTGGCCTAGGAATGAATGTGAGACTAAGTTTTGCCATGACAATATCAAATTCCTGCCAAAGGATCCTTGCTTGCCCACCGCAGCATCCTATACACTTTTCAGAGAGGCCTCATCGTCCATCTGAATGGCCAGGGTCAGGCAGGCGCTCCCGTAACACGCACTTTTAGTTCATCTGCTCCTTTGCTTCTGAGACACAACCAGGGTTTGTGTAAGTGCAAGTATGTCATCTGAAGAACTTCTATTTCCAGTGCAGCTGTGTGCATTAGAATAAAGTTTACAGAAACACAGGAGCCACACGAGAGCCGGCGATCCCATCAATCGCGTTGGAAACTGGGTACGGGGACACACTCGTGTAACCTCAGCCCTCTGGAGGCTGAGGCATGCCCTGGGCTACACAGGGAGACCAACCAAGTCACATACACAAGAAAGGGCTGCGTATGTTCAGTGGTAGAGTGCTTGCTAGGAAGTCCGAGGTCCTGCATCCTGACGCTAGAACCATATTTAAAAGTGTACAACGGCCCTCAAAGCTGCCAATTACTTAGTCTCTCACGGCGCATTACGCCCGTGTTTATGGCGTTGCTGACATAAACCAACTCGCTGCACCAACCATTGCTGCGTACAAGCACTTACTGGATAATCATCATGACAGCTGCCAGTTTCTGTCTTCCTCAGTCCACCCCCCACACACACTTCTTTACTGCCGTTTGTTTCTTTCTTTTTGTTTAAATAATAATTTAAATATTTAATTTAAATATTTATTTATTTA
>NW_026074816.1:0-1550 GCF_014885135.2 Alexandromys fortis
TATATACACACACACAGACACACACAAATATGTGTGTGTGTGTCTGTGTGTGTCTGTATGCATGTTTCCAAAGGGAGTTATGTATGTTAAGTAGGGCCTTATAGAATTATCATTTTTGTAAGTGAAAAGGTAAAGTGGTATCAATTAATCTTGAGTTTGGCCTAATTAATATGGCTAACACATGGCAAAAGTTATAAGGAAAAACAAAAATTGGAAGGACATACTTAAGCAAGTATCCTCTTCATTTTTGTGTGGCTCTATGTCTAAAAGTAACTATTATAGCTTAATAAATAACTTTTATTTGGCTTTAAATTTGTAGCTACTTAAAACATTCTGCTATGAACATAAGATATTTTGTGTAACTGCTGTGCAAAACTAAAAGGGGCAATGAACCAAACAGAACTTGGCTCTTCAGTGGATAGCTTTATTGTGTTGTGTATCTGACTATTTCATTAGAGAAGGCCTGTTACACATCTACCCAAATGTTTTTCCTTTTAGAATGGTGTTTTTTTTTTTTTAAAAAAAAATCAATAAAGTACCCAGCTGGAAAACTCGCTTTAATGAGAGTCTTTGAGTTGCTCATAGTTATATGTACAGTTCTGTCATAGAAGTGGAATGTAATGAGTGGGTCCTGAGGAAGCTTAGACTGGAACTGATAAAAAGACCTGTGAAGTCATAGGCGAGCATGATAAGGAATGCTATAAATCAAAAGCTATGGAGTAGGAATCTAGCTAGAATTTAGTCCTTAATAAACCAATAATAATCCAGTGGTGTTATCTACTGGATGATGGAGCTTGGGAAAGCAGTGAAAAATGTGGGGACTTTTTCCATTTTCTTTCAGTTTGATTTTTTTGTTTATTTTGGTCAGAGATATTCCACAGTATAATTAGCTTTATAAATGTTTAAATGAAGCTGATGCTTGATGCATTATAATTCAATTACCTAAGGAAAATAGACATCAATTCTGATATTCTCCACCTCTCCCCCAAGCCTTAATTTTGATTCAGGAAAGCCAACGTGAACATGAAAGGACGAGTGAGCTCCTAATTTAGCACAGTTCTGCTTTTGTAATTGAAATAGAATGCCAAGCACATTATCGTGTCAGTTATTTTTCATTCTGCTGTGGCAGAGTTAGACAAAAACAACTAAAGGCAATGTGTGGGTCAAGTTTTTCTTTTTGTCAGCTTGACACAAACTGGAGAAATCCAAGGAGAGGGAACCTTAACAGAGGAAGTGACTCAATCAGATTGCCCATAGGCAAGTCTTTGGTGGCATTTGATTGATTGATGTTTGATATGAGATGACCCAGTTCACTCTGTGGGCTATCCCTGGGTGGTAAAGAAAAGCAAGATGAGGGAGTCATGGAGGATTACAACAGTAAACAGAATTCATTCATTCATGGCCTCTGCTTCCATTCCTGCTTCCAGGTTCCTGCCATGAATGAAGTATACCTTTATTTATTTATTTATTTATTTATTTATTTATTTATTTATTTTGATCACAGTTGCTTTCTCAGGTATGCCCAAATGTTTGTTTTCTAAATGATGTTG
>NW_026074817.1:0-1549 GCF_014885135.2 Alexandromys fortis
AGGCCAGAAGAGGGCACCAGATCTCATTACAGATGGCTGTGAGCCACCATGTGGTTGCTGGGAGTTGAACTTGGGACCTCTGGAAGAGCAACCATTGCTCATAATCTCTGAGCCATCTCTCCAAATGATTTTTTAAAAAAAAAAATGTGTTTTGTCCCTCCCTTTTAAATATCTTGAGCTGAGAATCCTTCTCAGGGTAACCCACCCTTTTACTGATCAAGTTATTTAAGATATAAATTGGGAAGTGAAGGAAAGGAGACAGGCCAATGGAGAGGCTACTGCTGTGGTCCAAGATAAAGACAATAAAAAAATCTGAACAGTGTAAATTACACCAGAAAGTTGGCGAATAAGCAGAAATGAAGAGACGTCTCCAAGGAGACAGACAGGGTGAGCATATAGAATTTGGGAGTGGGAGAGGGACAATCAAAGATAACCAACTGCAAGGTTCTTGGCTCAGTGTTTCAAAATGCCAGAAATAACACTTAGAAACATCACACTAAATTTCCACCAAAATTGACCCGAATGCAACTCACATTTGATCCTTTTGAAAAGCCCTGGTAAGCTGTTTGCTGTGTCCACAGGCATGGAAGGAAGAACAAGAGAGGTTGGCAGAGGAGGAGCGCCTGAAGGAGGAGAAGAAAGCAGAGAAGAAAGGGAAAGACGTCGGTAAAAAGAAAGGCAAGGATAAGGCAGACAAAGAAGATACTAAGGCTTTGAAGAAGAAATCTTCTTCCAAGGAGAAACCTAAGGAAGAGCCGATAAAGATCCCGGAAATGATAGAGGAGTCTGTCCTGCTTCCTGAACCCGAGATAGTTTACCCGGTAACGCAACTCTTTGGGATACTTGTAACAGTTTTGGGGAACTGGGGTCTTTCTTTTTTTTTTTTCTGTTATCTATGGACTAGACTTGAATTTCCATTTCTGTCTAGAATCGAGATTCTTCTGCATAACTAAACACCAAAATGGGAATACCCTCAGACCTGCTTTTCCTATCATGAAGCCAGATCACCAGGGGCAGTAAAGAGGGAAGTGTGTCCCAAAGAATTAACGTTTTAAGCATTAGAAATGGAAAGAGACAGCTGCATGGGTCAACCCAACAGGCTAGGTTCACTGCGTGCACTTAGATACACACCACTGTGCGGAGTGCCACACTTCTGGTTTACACACTTTGATTAAACCCCTCTTTGCTAATGCTCCCTCGGGTGCATTAAACCAACAAGGAAGAACTGGCGAGAAATGTCCTGCTCTATTTATTTCATCGATGGCTCCGGCCTAGTTACTCTAGGGCTTTAAGATGCATCTGAATCCCCTGAAACTGTAGTAGCAATATCTAATGTTTTAAAACGTCTTTTATATATGACCTCCGAAAGCACCAAGGGTCAATGTTTGTCTTCACTTGAAAAAGAAAGTTCTTGAACTTGATCTCTCCTCACATCGGCTTGATGATAGAGCATGATTTTATTTGAACTTGATTATAAATGCTTAGATGAGAGACTTTAATAGGACTTATCTTGATGTGTGTGAGTACCCACAGAGGCCAGAAGAGGGCA
>NW_026074818.1:0-1540 GCF_014885135.2 Alexandromys fortis
TCTCTCTCTCTCTCTCTCTCTCTCTCTCTCTCTCTCTCACACACACACACACACACACACACACACACACACACGTCTCTTTAACACCCACAAGCTCACAAACAGCAAACCTCAGCGGACTGCTTGGTTGGTGTGATTGGCTGAAAGGCAGTGGAAAATGAGTTAGTTCTAGAGGCTGTGGAGGGAGAGGAGGGTGAGGCAGGAGGGGCATCAAAATCAACCCATGAAAGAAGCCAGCTGGGAGAAACACTAGAGACTCTCCTGCACATGGTGGCCTGTAACAGGAGAGCCCTCAATCTCCAAACTGGGGACAAGGAAGGTGCTATGTAAATGACTCAAAGGGTCTCACTTCTCAGGGGCTCTGGTCATTTGAGCATTGGATCTTTCCCAGCTCTCTGGTCCAGTTTCACATTCATGATTGTTCTCTTTGTTAACAGCTGCTACAGCCACTCTGTGTGTCGCTGGCCCAATTCTTTGTTCTGTGACATAAAAACCTGGGAAGCTCAGCAGGTACCTTCTGGATTCTGATTCACGCCTGTGACAGGACTGCCTCTAAAGCAAGTTTTGCTTTACTTGTGAGAAAGTTCTGGATACACAAGCAATGCTCCTCTTCTCTGCTTTGTTTTGACACAGTCAAGATGTCTTCCTTTTTAGCCATACTGAAACAAACATCTTGAGACAGAAGGGTATGAGGCTGGAGAGATTGGAAGAGAGACTTGCACGCTGTTTTTTCTTAGGAGGAGGCAGTCCTTGGTTCGGAGCAGAAAGCCAGTGTGGAAGAATAATACTGATAAGCTGCTGTTTATCGAGTGGCTACTAAAGGAGCAGAAACCAAGTGGATTAGGTACCGGTGTAATGTGTCTTTCCCTCATAAGATCCAGGGTCTCTTGTTCAATTGCTCTCACTGAATTATGTTTTAAAGAGCAGATTCCAGCAGTTGAGGTGGCTAAACAGGAGTCCCTGTCTTTTCTCAAAGAGCAATTGAATTCAATCGGCACAGTAAAGTCACCCAAGTCCCCTCCTACGCTAAGCCCCCTATACTTCACAGCCTGCTTGAGAACCTCTCACTTGGCAACTATTCCAGAACGCTTGCTCCCTGAGGATTCCCAGCGGTATTTTTTCCTGCTATTTCTCCCCCATCCTCCCACTTGGCTCTCTCTCCCTTCTCTGTCACCAGGAGAACTGACAAACCCCTCTTGCACCAGGCTTTGTTTCTCCTTTACCAAGTGTCCCCCACATTTTCCAGGGCAGCCTTTTCTGAACCAACGGAAGGCTGGGAGCTCTGTCTTCTGACCTCTAGTTTGCTCTTTCCCCATGCCTTCTTTATAAGTCATACCATAAAAACCCATGAAGGCATAAAAACTCATGAAGGACAGGGGTGAGGAAAAGCCAGACAAACTTCTTGGGATGGTTTGGGATATGGAGAAGGAGATAGAGAAAGATGGATGGAAACCAAGAGTGATAATATGGCAGAAGAGGAAAAAGGACAAAGGACAGGAGGGGGAGGAAGCAGTGGGAGATGGAGGGGAGAGAGAGAGAG
>NW_026074819.1:0-1441 GCF_014885135.2 Alexandromys fortis
TTAGGCTTAGGTTTAGGGTTTGGGTTAGGATTAGGTTTAGGGTTAGCTTTAGGGTTAGGTTTAGGTTTAGGGTTAGCTTTAGGGTTGGTGTTTGAGTTAGAATTCGAGTTAGGTTTAGGGTTAGGGTTAGGTGTTAGGGTTGTGTTAGTGTTAGGGTTAGGCTTAGGCTTAGGCTTATGTTTAGGGTTTGGGTTATGATTAGGTTTAGGGTTAGGGTTAGGGTAATCTTAGGGTTAGGGTTAGAGTTAGGGTTAGGATTAGAGTAAGGTTTAGGGTTAGTATTAGGGTTAGGGTTAGTTATTAGTGTTGGGTTAGTGTTAGGGTTAGGGTTAGGTTTAGGCTTAGGCTTAGGGTTAGGGTTTGGATGAGGGTTAGGGTTAGAGTTAGGGTTAGGGTTAGAGTTAGGGTTAGGGTTAGGGTTAGAGTTAGGGTTAAGATTAGAGTTAGGGTTAGGGTTAGAGTTAGGGTAAGGGTTAGGGTTAGGTGTTAGTGTTGGGTTAGTTCTAGGGTTAGGTTTAGATTTAGGCTTAGGCTTAGGTTTAGGGTTTGGGTCAGGATTAGGTTTAGGGTTAGTGTTAGGGTTAGCATTAAGTTTAGGGTTAGGGGTATTAGTACTGGTTACGGTTGGGTTAATGTTAGGGTTAGGGTTAGGGTCATGGCTAGTTTTAGGGTTAGGGTCAGGGTTAGACTTAGGGTTAGGGTTAGGATTAAGGTTAGGGTTAGGTGTTAGTTTTGGGTTGGTGTTAGGGTTAGGCTTAGGCTTAGGCTTAGGTTTAGATTTTGGGTTAGGATTAGGTTTAGGGTTATGTTTAGCATTACCATTAACTTTAGAGTTAGGGGTTAGGTTTAGGGTTAGGTTTAGGGTTAGGGTTGTGTTAGTGTTAGGGTTAAGGTTAGGTTTAGGTGTTAGGGTTAGGATTAGGGTTAGTGTTAGGGTTAGGGTTTGAGTTAGGGTTAGGTTTAGGGGTAGGGTTAGGGTTACGTTTAGGTTTAGGTTTAGGTGTTAGGGTTGTGTTAGTGTTAGTGTTAGGGTTAGGTTTAGTTTTAGGGTTAAGGTTAGGGTTAGGTTTCGGGTTAGGGTTAGGCTTAGGCTTAGCCTTAGTTTTAGGTTTAGGGTTGTGTTAGGGTTAGGGTTAGTGTTAGGGTTAGGGTTAGGGGTTAGGTTTAGGGTTAGATTAGGGTTAGTTTTAGGGTTAGGTTTAGAGTTAGGATTAGGGTTAGGGTTAGGGTTTCGCTTAGACTTAGGCTTAGATTAGGGTTTAGGGTTAGGGTTAGGGTTAGGTTTAGGGTTAAGGTTAGGGTTAGGGTTATGGTTAGGATGAGGGTTACGGTTAGGGTAAGTTTAGGTTTAGGGTTATGGTTAGGGTTAGCTGTTAGGGTTGTGTTAGTGTTAGGGTTAGGGTTAGGCTTAGGGGTTAATCTTAGGGTATTGTTAGGGTTA
>NW_026074820.1:0-1507 GCF_014885135.2 Alexandromys fortis
CGCCCCCCCCCCCGGCCCCCCCCCCCCCCCCCCCCCCCCCCCCCCCCCCCCGCCCCGACCCGGCCGGCACTCACTCAGGGAAGGAGGAGCGGCCCGGGCCTGCGCGTCACTTACGTCGACGTGCTGCGTCACCGCGCCGGACGCGGACGTACCGGGAGGGCCGAGCCCCCGCAACGCCTGGCCACGCCCTTACCGCCCTGTAGAGAGGGGAGGGAGGCACCGAGCTGGGGGAGGGGGGATTCGGTGCTGCTGCGGGCGCGCGTACGAGGGCTCCGTGGGCTGGTGCGGCTTCTCGTGGGAGAACCGAGCACTATCAGGACTGGAAAGGGCGGGGCCCCCGGGCGCCAAGCTCCCGCCAGCCGTCCGCCCCCACCGGGCTCAGGCACCGCACCGCAGTTCCGACCGCGAACTCCGAGAAAACTGGCTCAGTGGCCCGGGACACTTAAGTGCCGCGTCCCGGCCCCGCCCCGCCCCGCCCTCTTCCTTCCCGGGGCCGAGGTACGCCCTTACCTAGCTGGCGCCGCGTCCGTGGGCCTCCCTTTCCACGCGCTCCCCTCCCGTGGCGCAGCTGGTCAGGTACCCGGACCATCCCTCGCCCTCCATTTTCACCTCCGCCTCCGCAGCTGGAGCGCTCGTTCCGCCAGGGGTCCCGCGGACGGCGGCCGCGGGCGCGAGCACGCTCGGGCGCCCCGGGATGCCTCCCCAAGGTCCGCCCTGCGGTGGCAGCACGCGTCTTCAGACTCAGATGAGACCTGGCCGGCTCCAAGAGATCCAGTTGTGATTCCTTCATCACTGCGCTCCGCACCCGCCTCCTCGACCCTAAGGAGGCTGGAGACGGCCAGTCAGCTGCACGTGGCAGGCTCATTCATTCATTCAAAGAAAGGCGCGGTGGAGGATAATGCTATAATAGCTGGGGTGTCGTGATCGTTAATCTCTCGAAGAGTTGGGAGAATAAGGATTAATGGAAAATCAAACGGCTGCCTGGGGCAATGCCGTGATGGTCACTGTTTAAGAAATTGAAAGCGCAGGGGTGGACGAGGCACACGTGGTTCCTAACTTCTGACTCGGAACAGCAGTGGACTGAACGCTCAGTTTTAACACACAGGGTTATCTGGAGAATCCAGAAAAGTCAACAAAGAGGTGTGTGTTTATAGCCAAACACACACAGCACGTGCACACTTGGAGGTCAGAGTGTCCCTGTTGCTGGGATAGGCACATGATAACCTTTTAAGTATTAAAGATGTCAGGTTTCCTTACCATTTTAGGAGAGGAATCCTTGAAGATTGAGCAGGAAGAGATGAGAGAAATAATTATGAGGGGACAACTAAGTGGACATGATAATTTATCGAAGAAGAATTTTGCTGTATGAGCCCCTTTGGGAGAAAGAACTAGCCTTAGCGATTCGGAAACAGCACACAATGAGCATTATGGACAGAAGTGAATGGAATAATTATAAAGGATTAGCGCCTTGTAGATTTTTTCTCTCTCTTTTTTTTTTTTTTTTTTT
>NW_026074821.1:0-1571 GCF_014885135.2 Alexandromys fortis
TCTCTCTCTCTCTCTCTCTCTCTCTCTCTCTCTCTCTCTCTCTCTCTCTCTCTCTCTCTTCCCCTCCCTCCCTCTCTCTTTCTTGCTGCTTTCTTTCTTTTGTTTTTGTTTTTTAAGACAGGGTTTCTCTGTATAACAGCCCTGGCTGTCCTGGAACCCTCTTTGTAGACCACGTTGACCTTGAACTGACAGAGATCCACCTGCCTCTTCCTCCCAAGTGTTGGGTTTAAAGGTGTACACCACCACTGCCCAGCAAAACCTTTTTTTAAAAAAGCTTTGTTAGGTCATATGTGGGTCCCAGCCGCATTGGGACACCATATGTAAGAGGATATTTCTTTTCTACCCACCAGTTCCCAAATAATCAACACAGAGACTTAGTATGAATTATAAATGCTTAGTCAATACCTCAGGCTTGTTACTACCTAACTTTGACATTTAAATTAACCCATATTTCTTATCTATGCTTTGCCATGTGGTTTGGTACCTTTTCTCAGTGTGGCATGCCCATCTTGCTTCTCTTTGCATATCTCAAGACTCCTCAGACTCTGCCCCTCTTCCCCCAGGATTCTCAGTTTGGCTGTTCTGACTAAACGTATTCTGTTCAACTATTGACCAGTTCTTTATTAATCAATCAGCTTCTTTATTAAACCAGCTTCTTTATTAAATCAATCAGGGTGACATCTATCCACACACTGTAAAGGGATATTCTTCAGTGCGGTTGCTTGGAATTGAATTCTCATCCTCTGCAAGAGCAACAAGTGCTCTCAAGGGCTGAGCCATCTCTCCAGCCCCAGGACACATACCCTTGACGGGAATCTCCTCATCTCTAACCTCAACTTTGATTTGTTTGATTCAGGAGGCATTAAGGGGAAATATGTTATCAAATCTGGTAGGTACCTGGGTCTGAAAAAGATGTCATGGTTGGGTGTGGAGTTGGCCCAACCCTTCCAAAGCCTGTGCTGAGGTTCAAGAACACTTGAAGCTGTGATGTTGGCAGAACACAGGGGACTGAACGAATGGATACATAGTTTGTTTTCCTCTGGGCACTGACTCTGGCTTCTTAGCAGGTGAGGGACTCAGAAGGGGATTGGTGGCCCCATGGTTATGGGGGATCTGTGTCCTCCTGTGCCCACTCTTCAGAGTACCAAAGTGGCTCTGTGAGCGGCAGCAAAGCCCTGTGGGAAATGGAATGTTTTAACTATGCCTGTTTCCTGAAGGCCATTGCTCCTACTGAGAAAGCTTGGGGCAGGACTGGAGAGATGGCTCAGTGTTTAAGAGCTCTGGCTGCTCTTTCAGAAGACGAGGGTTTGCTTCTCAGCACACATGCGACAACTAACAACTGTCTGTAACTGCAACCCAGGGAATGCAACACACTCTTCTGGCTTTTCTGTGCATGGGCACACACATGGTGACAGACATGCTGTAGGCAAAAGACACATAGAATTTAAAAAGAAAGAAAGCTTGGGGTGGGGGAGTGGGCTGCAGAGATGGCCCAGAGGTTAAGAGCACTTCCTGCTCTTCCAGAGAACCAGAGTTTGGTTGTCTGCACCGCTATCAGGCAGCTCACAGTT
>NW_026074822.1:0-1548 GCF_014885135.2 Alexandromys fortis
ATGGATTTTATTGCCCTTATAATGAAGATTTCATGCTGTCCACAGATGCCTGTTGTATCGAACAGTGCTCAAATGTGTAGCCATATGCAGAGGGGGAGTGGTGGATAAAGGGCAAAATATGGGCGTGTTCTCCATTTCTTCTTCCACAGGGGAGATAAAGGCCACCAGGACTTTCTGAAGAGTCTTCTGAGAACATGCTTAGATGGTCCTCGCCAGGGAAAAGAGAGATGTCCAACATGGGACTGCATCATGGAGGGATACATCTCCCATTCGGATAATCAGACGAGATGTTCCTGTCAAGCTGACTTCTAAGCATTGGTGTTCACACCTGTTAGATGACTTTTTCCAGCCTTGGACAGCCATGAAGGTAAAACCATGCACTGGGCAGTGCACACTGGAGGCTGGATACCCTGCCAAGCTCCCTATAATAAGTGACCATTGCTGTGGCAAAGTGGGGCTGTGTGCAATCATAAACACAAGTGAGTCACCACACAATTATATTACTTCCCCTGCAAGTCTCAGGGAACATGGAAGCGGAGAGAACAGAGCTAGAGTAAGAGCTAGGGAAGGGGTAGAGAGCTGTGGAGCTGTCATTTCCCAATCGAAGCTTTCCATACAGGATGAAGAAGGATGCTCCTAAGGCTCAAGAAGGTAACAAAATGTGCAAGGCTTAAGAAGTTCATAAATTACAAGATTCACAAGGAACCTCCACTCCAAGTTTATTAAGGCAGTATGCCTTAAATGCTAGAGACCTTTCCAGCTGGCCCGCCCACAGCTTGTGCAGCAGTCTCCAAACACACAGATTTTATGAGCAGTCACCCATGCAGGAGCGGCTGCTCTGGGAGACAGCTGTCTTTATGTCACCCACACACCTCTAAGCAACCCCTTAAACAATCTCCTGTAAGTAACCCAGATGAACCTACTGAGTTCCTGAGATGACCCAGCCTCAGGTAGGGTCATTTCTTTGGTCTGTCACCAGCACCTTTCCTGGCCTGGTGTAAATAGATATTTGTTCATAACTCATAACTCCCAGGAAAAGTAGACTTTTCCTGTAGGGTAACTGGATACCTCCCCCCACACCGTGAAGCCATGGTGTGAAAAATATTCAAACAAGTCCTTTTCTCATAGCCAAAATCTATATAAAAATGCTCCCCCACAAACTTTCTTTATTGACAGTAGTCACTGATAAGAACCTCATACAGCAGGCAACGTGTCTGCTCCAACAGCAGACTCAGGAATCTACTGTCTCCTGCTCTGACGTAACAGACTGCTAATATTCTGTATTTACCTTCTACCTTGGTTTCAACTAACATAGGATCATAGCTCAGGAAATTAACTGTTTGTACAGGAAAAAGTCCTGGGTCACTAAAACTAGCTTTAGAGAGAAAAATTCCCACCCGGGCCCCCTGCTTTTGCAGTGGCACATGAGCGTTTACCACAGGCTGTCAGTGTTAAAAATGGACCTGGCATCCTGGGTGTCAGTGAGACAGATGTTAGCATGCAGGCACCTGTACTGGCCTTGGGGTCCTGACAGGATCCGTCCTCACT
>NW_026074823.1:0-1490 GCF_014885135.2 Alexandromys fortis
TTTTTTTTTTTGAGGTGAGAACTGAGTTTTTCTGTCAGCAACACACATCTAAATATTAAAAGTAAGATCCACATATGATAGAGAATATATAGTATTTGTATTGCTGAGTTTTGATCACCATACTTTATATAATAATGTTCACATAAAACCTTTAACCTTGAAATTTCATTATCACATTTTTCTTTATACCTACATACATTTTCATTGTCTATATGTTATATTTTGTAGACTGTTCAAAAATGTTCACATATGCTTTGGTATTTTCTATACAGTGAATTTTCAAGGACATCTCTAGGACAGTGTTAATACCTTTTAATGGAACATGTTATATATTGTTCATAATTTTTACAGAAAATATTGCTGGTTTTATCTTTATTGCTATTTCTAGAGTGTGTTTATATGTTTTTGTATAAAAGTTTTGTTTGCCAGCAAGGGCCATGTGTCAATCTGTGTTCCTACTGCAGCTATGGAATATGTTGATGTCAGTATCAGGTGTTACCATTGAAGGCCAGATGAATGATGTTTGTCCATGCTGCCAGTTAATATGGCCTTATGGATTTATTCTATAATAATGCATTAGTTTTGCTATCATTCATCTCCCTGTGTCTCCATCAAGACTATAAACAAAAAAATCCACATAAAAGTGAAGATAGAATCTAGATCCCTAGTTGAGATTAAATACATTGTCCCAAGGGATCAAGGAGCTAGCTACAAATTCTGTAAGTGAATATCTAACCCAAGTTTTCTCTTCCAGTCACATTCAAAACTGTTCTACTACACTGACTATCTAAAGATTTGTGATGTTTATTTCTCTTAATACATAGTTCTCATGCAGAATAAATAAAAAGTTACTGATAAATGGCCCATATCTCTGTAAATAATGCTAACCAAACTCACTGGTCCAACAATAGAGGAAAGGGGATATTTTTAAAAACCAGTAAAATAAATAAAAAATTGCTTCAAAAAACTAAAGCAAGTATTGCATATTTTAACCAGCATAAATTATTAAGATAATTTGATCTTCAAAATGCAATCAAAATTTCATAAATGTTCTAATTACCAAAAATAGAAAATTATATTTAATATTTTCATATTTACACTAATTATATTATTTTTGCCAGGTATACATCTGTGCGGCTCATCTGTATTGTTGGAAGAAGGCCAATTGTTGGTTCCCAGCTGCTTAGGCCTGAAATAATCACACTCAGGAGGCAGAGGCAGGCGGATATCTGAGAGTTTGAGACCAGCCTGGTCTACAAGACCTAGTGCCAGGACAGGCTCCAAAGCCACAGAGAAACCCTGTCTCAAAAAAACAAAACAAAACAACAAACAAACAAACAAACAAAACAAACAAACAAAAATAAAAACATTTTAAATGTCATAGTATGTAGTCTGTGAAAGGTTTGATGAATGCTTATCCATTTGAAATACATCTCTGTACATCAAAAAAAACCTAACTAACATGACTACCAACTTGACTATTATAGATG
>NW_026074824.1:0-1549 GCF_014885135.2 Alexandromys fortis
CTACACATTTCCATTCCCTATCTATCACTTGCTCAGATACTGCCTTCTGCGTCTTTTCCCTACCCCTGATCTTCATAGAAAATAAGAAAAGTCATGTATAATGAGAGAAAAGCCTTTGCACACAATCCTACCAACTCTGGAACCAGTGTTTGAATTTAAGGGTTCAGGAAACTCACAGTTAAGATGTGCCATTGTCAATCCATCCCCATTTGCTTTTGCTTGTTTCACAATATAATCCAATCCAGAAAGTGTTTCTAATAAAGTGGTTCTTTAGAAACATCTGTAAGGAAAATAAAAATTTATCTTACAATAAAAATTTTCTGTTTGATGAGAAAAGAACAGCTATAACAGGTTCCTGATATTCTTATGTCAGCTCTTTTCTGTCCTGTCCTGCAGCCCTTCAGTTCCTCCAAGTTAATATTTAAAGTGATTTCTCATGTTATGTCAGGACCAGACAGTTACATAAGTTATCTAAAATGAAGCATCAAGTGTCTAGAGATACTACTTTCATGAAAAGTTTTACATCTGTGATTCTCAGAGAAAGGCTCAGTGTGTAGCCAAGACTGGCCTTGAACTCACAACCTCCCTGCTTCAATCACTAAATGCTCATTGCATATCCAGCTCCTTAAGTAAGTTTGATGCTTCATGAAATTATACAAATTCATATATCAGAAGACTATGGAGGCAAGTGAGAAGCGTTCATCTTAAGTGAACCCCGTCTTCAAACCAAATTCATAAAGATGAAAAATACCACGAAAAGCTGTACATTATCCTTCATGTTAGAGAGAGAAAGCCATGCTATCTGTCAGTTATAAAAGTGACAGAACTTGAGGAAGTGGGAGGTTGTGGAAGAAATTAATGTGTCTTGCATGTGACATAGTTGGCCGTGATGGCTCATGAAACTATTAAATTTATTTTAGGGTATGATTTTAAATTTATCTATGTTTACTGCATCAAATGGAAAATTATATCATTACTTCACATAAATATTTATTTTATGCTGTAATTATTCAGCATGTATTACATTGGTGGAGTATTATTCCTCATGTTCGAAATGAAAAAGATTTGAAGCGGACCATTCAATCATTTCTCTAGAAAAAGACCTTCTATATATTTGAAGAGATTTTTTTCTTTGTTTGATTTTTGATTTTTTTGGGGGGGGATTTTTGAGACAGGTTTTCACTCTAGCGTTGAATCCTGTTCTGGAGCTAGCTTTTGTAAATCAGGTTGCTTTTGAACTCACAGAGATCTCTCTGCCTCTGCCTCCTCAGTTCTGGGATCTAAGGAATGAGCCACCACTGCCTGACTTTGAAAAAATTTCTATACTGAAAATGTAAACATCTAATGTCAGTATCTTGGCCACTTGTTTTCCCTTAATACTCATTTCTAAAGATAGATAACATTTTGTGAAACATTAGAATATCATGAGGTAAGTATTATGGGCAGATTCAGTGAAAATCAATGTGGTTCTAACCAGAAACATTATTTAATTCCATGGTTCTCATATAATCTACACTTTGCAGGTTGGCCCATTGGTCAGTTACATTCC
>NW_026074825.1:0-1544 GCF_014885135.2 Alexandromys fortis
CAGACTGGAAAAAAGCTGAGTGTTCTCACTTCACCCTATGAGGGCCAACATAAGCAGGACCGGCATCCTATCCTCCCCTAGCTGTAAGAGATACACAGTACCTGCCCCACCACAAGGGAGTACATACTGGGTGCTACATATAGGGTCCAAGAAACCAAATATCATAAAACCACACAAGTCAGTCAATAAATAATGAAGTAGACATGTCTCAGAAGGCCAATGCAAAAGGCCAGTACACATATAAAAATGTGTGACTGGCATCTTTAGCCTGTAGGAAAATGAAAAGTTAAATTAAACTGAGACCCCATCTCACTCTGGTCAAAACAGCTCAGAGAGAAATCAGCTGATGAGGAAGTGGGGGAAGAGAGCACCTTTATTTATGGCTGGAGGAGTGCCGACTAGTTTAATCATTTCACTATAGAAATCAGCATGGGGCATTCTAAAAAAGCAAGCAAACAAACAAGAAGAACAAAAGGAGGCAAACTCACTCAGGAGGATCAGATGGCAGGAAATAATAAAAATTAAAAGCTGAAATCAACAAAATAAACAAAAAGAAAACAATACAAAGAATCAATGATACAAAGATTTGGTTCTTTGAGAAAATCAACAAAATATACAAATATTTATATAAACGAACAAAAAGACAGAGAGAGAATATCCAATTTAACAAAATCAGAAATGAAAAGGGGGACATAACAACAGACACAGAGGAAATCCAAAGAATCATTAGGTTATATTTCAAAAAGCTGTACTCTACAAAATTGGAAAACTTAAAGGAAATGGACAACCTTCTGGATAAATATCATCTCCCAAAATTATATGAAGACCATATAAGCAAATTAAATAAACTGATAACTGCTAAAGAAATAGAAACAGTCATCAAAAGTCTCCCAACCAAAGAAAGCCCAGGAACAGATAGTTTCAGCATAGAATTCTACAAGATTTTCAAAGAACTAATACCAATACTCCTCAAATTGTCTCACACAATAGAAACAGAAGGAACATTGCCAAATTCATTTTTTGAGGCTACAATTACCCTGATACCCAAACCACATAAAGACATTCCTAATTCTCTTTGAATTACAGACCAATCTCATTCATGAACATTGATGCAAAAATACTTAATAAAATACTGGCAAATCGAATCCAAGAACACATCATAAAAATCATCCACCATGATCAAGTTGGCTTCATCCCAGAGATACAGAGATGGTTCAACATACAAAAAATTGTCAATCTGCCATAGAAACAATCTGTAAAAAAAAACCCACATAATCATCATATTAGATGCTGAAAAAGCCTTTGACAGAATAAATATCCCTTCAAGATAAAGGTCTTGGATGGAGAGAGCAAGAATACAAGGAACATACCTAAACATAATAAAGGCAATATACAGCAAGCCAACAGCCAATATAAAACTAAATGGAGAGAAACTCAAAGTGATCCCACTGAAATAAGGAGCAAGACAAGGTTGTCCACTCTCTCATATATACTCAATATACTCCTTGAGAGTCTAACTAAAGCAATAAGACAACAAAAGGAGA
>NW_026074826.1:0-1547 GCF_014885135.2 Alexandromys fortis
TCCTAATTCGGATTGCAAACATAAAAATGTCTAAAAAATTCATATAAAAGAAAGGCTGAGAGGGACACATGCCTTTTAATCTTAGGACTGGGGAGACAGAGGCAGGTGGATCTCTGAGTTTGGGGCCTAATCTACATAGTGCATTCTAAACAGCCAGCACTACATAGTCAGACTCTGATAGAAACGGAGTAAAAGAAGAAACAACCCAAATGTCCAGTGATAAACTAACCAAGTACAGTGGTGTGTGCCTGTAATTAATCCTGGCTACCCCAAAGGCTGGGTTAGGAGATTATGGGTTGTTGTGTAGCCATAGCCTCCAAAGTTAAACCTTTCATTCTGCAGGGAGGCTCTTAAGACTCTGGAAGCTAAAACTTACAAGGCTCAGGAAACTCATGAAATTTACAGGGGTCACAAACTCAGAAAGTAGGGCCTTTAATCATAGCACCAGGGAGACAGAGGCCAGCCTTGTCTACAGAGCAAGTTCGATGCCAGCAGAGACCCTGTCTCAAACTAACCAACTACAAAAACTTAGAAACAATATAAAGTATAGTGACAACATTTAAATAAGTATAATTATAAGAGTAATAGAAATGTAATGTTTCAACCGCAAGGCTTTCATCAGAACCCATATATGGATGTATAATGGTAAGATAGCCTTCCCTGCTGCTGTCCAGCCTAGCTTTAAACTCCTGAGCTCAAGCAATCCTCAGCAGCCTTCTGAATAGGTAGGATTCCAGGTATGCCAGCACACCTAGCTACTAGTATCTTAAAACAACGAGAAATAAATTTTACTTGACAGTTACTTAACTTGACTTAAAGATTTTTTTGGAGATTTACTCATTTGTTTTTTGAGACAAAGTTTCTCTGCGTAGCCCTGGCTGTTAACTTTGTAAACCAGTCTGGCCTTGAATTTAGAGATCCACTTGCCTGTGTGTCCTGAATGCTGGGATTAAAGGTGTGTGCCACCATGCCTGGTTTTATTTAAAGATTTCCTTACGTGTATATGCTATGTCTGCATGAATGTATGTATATCATGTGTGTGCAGTGCCCAGGGAAGCCAGAAGTGGGAATAAGATCCCTTTGAATCGGAGTTACAGACTCCTGGGCGCTGCCTTGTGTGTGCTGAGAACTGAGCCCGAGTCCTCTGGAAGAGCAGTCAGTGCTCTCAAACACTGAGCCACCTCTCCAGTCCCAATGGCTTAACATTTTAAAAAGTTGGATCTTAAGTGGTTAAACGTTTTAGTGCTTACCATTTCCAAGAAATCCTTGCTCCACTCCAAACAAGAGAAAACCCTTTTGCCCTAAGGCACAAGCGTCAACATAACCCTACAAGCTACATCTAATAACTGCTATGATACCTATGGCTATCAGGAAGCTAGCACAAAGATGGGGAGCTGAACCAGGAGTGGTGGTGCAGACCCTGAACTCAGCACTGGGGAGGCAGAGGCAGGTAGATCTCTGACTTCAGTGACGGCAGGGCAACACAGGAAGTTCCAGGGTTGCCAGGGCTACATAGAAAGACCAAAACAAAACAAAACCCCAAACAC
>NW_026074827.1:0-1521 GCF_014885135.2 Alexandromys fortis
AGCTAATGACCACCTGTAACTTCAGCTCCTGGGAAACAAGGGATCTAATGCTCTCTTTTTATATTTTAATTTTATTTTTAAATTAAAATATAATTATATTATTTCTTTCCTTCCCTTTCTTTCCTTTAACCCCTCCCATGTCCTCCCTCCTTCTCCAATTCATGGCGTCTTTTTCTTCATATTTGTGCCCTTTTCTTGCCTGAAGAGTACCTGCATGCATGTGCATATATACACATATGTATACATACATAAAAAAATTAAAGATTTTTAAAGATAATTGATCTTTTGAAACACAATAGAGAGAGAATTATTGTTGGTAGAATAATAGCTCTGGAACTGAAACTCCTTCTAGTAAAATGAGATTTAGAATTGCTTATGTTAGAAGAAAAATTTCATTTCCTCCAATCTTATACTGACATCATTGTAACTTTGCAACATGTATTTTTATCATCTCTCCCCTATCAGTTGTTTCCAGATAGGCCATATTTTAAACTTGCCTCCCAAAGCTAGGATCAGTCACCAAGATTTGAAAGTCCTGAACTTAAGGATACAAATTCTAACTGTTAGAATATTATCGCTTCAGTAGAGAAGCCAATAGTCCAGATACTAGTACGGAGCTCCAGAGGGTCAGCTCTGTTCACATGAAAAAGATGAGGAACAGACTGGAAAATGCAGTCACCAGCTACCATTATTTCTATTTCTAACAGAGTCAGATGCCACAATAGAATTTTTCCTTGCATAGAGTAGTTAGCTATACATCAATGTTATTTTCCATTTATTTATCACATAACAGATTTCAACTCTGAGCAAATTGCATTTTAAAAATATTTCTCTCCTTTGGTTATGAAATCTGCCCACCAAACAAACCATT
The DNA here is from genome assembly GCF_014885135.2 of Alexandromys fortis. Lineage (NCBI taxonomy): Eukaryota > Metazoa > Chordata > Mammalia > Rodentia > Cricetidae > Alexandromys > Alexandromys fortis. Next base: position 872 of record NW_026074827.1, read on the forward strand.
TTGGTGTAGGGCTTTCCAGCAATGTTCCCGATAAGAGTTAGTTCCTGAAATAGTCTGCAATGCTTTTTAGTCTTGAGTAAGGTTTTTATCAGATGTAATCAAGTTTGAAAAACACAAGAGAGAAAGAATAAGAAGGAAGGAAGGAAGAATGACTGAAGGAAGAAAAGAAGGAAGGACAGAAGAGTGGAAGGAAGAAGAGAGGCTATGCCTTTGCAACATGACAAAGCAAGCAAGAATGAGTCTTTGAACAAAGGACAGTCACTGCAGGAATTTACTATGATATGGGCCAGTTGGTTTAAAGAAAAAGAGATGGGGGAGCTCTTAATACTAAATTGAAGATTATTGTTCTGATACCATTCTTACCCAAGGACTATTGATTTTTTTTTTTTCTAAATCAAGCTGTTTAAATGTTGCGCTAAGGATGGAACTGTATTCAATGACAAATGGGCTACATAAACTGTCTTCCCAGGCTGCTTATCAAAGCCTTTCACATGGTGCTGGGTGGTTTGTTTTGATGGGCAGAATCTGAGTCCTGCACCCTTATCTAGTTTCATTATTATGGATATGAACATGGCTCCCTAGACTCTGGCTAGTTCCACAAAAGGAGTGTTTTTTTTTTTTTTTTTTTTTTTTTTTTTTTAATGCAGCTT
>NW_026074828.1:0-1550 GCF_014885135.2 Alexandromys fortis
AAAGTGTAACAAATCATTCTTAAATTTGTATCAATAGATCAAAGTCCATACCAATGTGAAGTATTCATCTCTATATATCATATCCCCTTTTAAATGAAAACAAACATTTATGAACAATCATTTTAGGAATTTGGGTGTAGTTTTCTCCAAATTGCTTCCTGCTGTTTGTTGGACAAAGTATTTCTAGGGTTTGCAGAGACCTTTGTGTGTGTGTGTGGGGGGGGAGTTCTTGTTCCATCAAATCACATTAGCCTGGAAGGAATGTTCCTTCAGGTTCAAATTTACAGGTTCTCATCTTCTGTTGAAATAAAAGCAAAACCTCTTTTCTAAGCAACATATCCTTAGACCCAAAATTTGAAGTCAGGATACCTTTATGTTGGTTTAACTTAGCCCCCAGAATCAGATGTCTCTCTGTAGTCAAAACATTCTTAAAAACACAATAATATACATAATCCAGATCCTCTGTGTATATTCCAACTTTACATGGCTTATTTTTCTTACTCCTTTAATCTATGACTGTCTATACTCTTTTATAGTACTTTTACTGTCTCTTTAAATACTTTGTTTTATTTTTAAATTATTTACTTCTTTTTATTACTCTCTATACTATTTTTATTCTCTCTCCCAAGCCTGTGTACAATTTTTAAGCACAGTATCTCATTTAGAGGTCTTTTATGTCTGAATCTGTCTTATTATGTATCTAAAATCCTTTTCTGATGAGGAGCATTTTAAAATGGTAAGCAGTGTGGTCACACATCAGCCCTGGATGTTGGATTCACCTCTCTTGGCCTCTTATTATGGCAGAGGTAGTTTACTGTCAGCTCTGGGCCTGCCTGATGGGAGCTGTGCTCACCACCTCAATTTTGGGAAGCAGTTGGTCCATACTACCACCTAGTAGCTTCCAGCACACTGCCCACAAACCCCATTCACATGTTTGGTTTCCTGAAAGAGCCAGAGTTATTAGTGCTATCAGCACAAACCAGGAAGCTGTCTTTCAAAGAAGCAGTTTTTGCTGCTAATGCTGAGTCAAGAAGATTTCTCTTAAAGGAATCGCCAGCAAACAGAGCCTAGCTGAAAAAAAAAAATGAGGCTACCAAGAAGCTGTGCTTGGTTCCCATTTCTGTGAGTCTAGAAGCCCCCCTGCCTTTTTTAAAAATCATTTTTAGGTCTTATGTGGATCCATGCCCCATATGGTGGGCACCATTTTGTAAAAGAAGGCTGCTCTTGAGTTTCCTGGCTGCCCAGACCTGTATAATCACACAGAAACTATATTAATTACAACACTGCTTGACCAACAACTTAGGTGTATTTCTACATAGCTCTTATATCCTAAATTAACCCATTTCTATTAATATGTGTATCACCATGAGGCTGTGGCTTACTGGTAAAAGTTCTGGGTGTCTTTCTCTTTTGGAAGCTACATGGCATCTCTTTGACTCTGCCTACTCTATCTATCTATCTATCTATCTATCTATCTATCTATCTATCTATCTATCTACCTATCATCTATCTATCTATCTATCTATCTATCTATCTACCTATCTATCATC
>NW_026074829.1:0-1504 GCF_014885135.2 Alexandromys fortis
AGAGAGAGAGAGAGAGAGAGAGAGAGAGAGAGAGAGAGAGAGAGAGAGAGAGAGTAAGAGGGAGAAAAAGGGACAGATAGACAGATAGATGACACATATACACACATAGAAGCAGAGAAAGACCAAAACAGATATACAGATACATAGACACATATCCTACACCATTAACAAAAATAACATTGAGTGGAAAATAAGTAGCTATTGAGGATAGGTCCTGGGAACTTAGAAACATATGGGATCTATTTTAATATACATATACCTATTTTTTTGCCCCTGGAAATTCTTTTAAGCCCTTAATCTTGGGTAATGTTGGGTCCCTGAGAACCAGACACTCTTTAAATTTTAGTGTTCCTAGGTTAATACAATATAAGCCAATAAAAGCATGCTACAACATGCCAAAAGACACAGCAGTCATGGTGTCAGGCCCGAGAAATTTCCAGCAGATGGTGCCAGTGACAAATGTCACTTTGTACTTTCATACATAAGGAATGAAAGCTGTAAACAATCAGTTTGGAGCTATTTTGCCCAAAATGAATGGTGGTGTAGACTCCATAATTTTGTTTCCTTCTGGGGCCTGTGCTTTTGGTGACAAGGAAGCCAATGAAACAAACAAGTAAACAAATAAAAACAGATGTTCTAAGAAATAGCTGACCTAAAGTGGCTGATGAGTTCAGCTTTCTGTAATTGTTTTTATCTAGCTTTAAAAAGTCTGCCAACCCCAAGCCCTTTCCAGGTGGTTCTAACTTTCCAGCTAGCAACAGAATAGTCTGTCTTCCCTTTCCAAGTTAGGTTCTGTTCTGGTGACCTAGATACGGTCGTCAAAACCTTGTGCTGTATTTCATAAAATCCAATTCAAGAATACCTCTAATTGAGAAGGCAGCAATCCCCAGAAGCTCTCTTGACTGAAAAACTCTATTATCCTGAGGATTCACACTTGACTATTGCAAGAGATCAATGAGGAAAATCTTGAAGATCTGAATTCTCTGATTGTTAGTCCTGCATTAACTTTGGTAACCAATTACTGAATAAATGGTACCTCAAAACACATTCTGTTATTCTCTTCTCTCTTCCATGAGTCCCTAACAATTGAATATGTGTTTCAGAAACACTTAGAAGATTGCTGTAGTTCAAAAAGCTAGAACTTTTCTCCAGAGGTTCCAACTTATAGGTTTGATGTGAGGCAAAGAATATGTTTGTCTAATATTCTTCCAGGCAATTCTGGTGGCTCCAATCTTAGGCCATATTAGAAACCACAGCTCTCCAAAAGTCATAAAAGAAAAACATATTCTAAGAACCCGAATTATAGGCTCAATGTCCTTTATTTATGGCTAGAAACCAAATATGAGTGAGTACATCCCGTGTTCCTCTTTTTGGGTCTGGCTTACCTCACTCAGGATAGTGTTTTCAAGGTCCAAATCAGGAGCAGAAGGAGAGAGAGCATGAGCAAGGAACTCAGGACCGCGAGGGGTGCACCCACACACTGAGACAGTGGGGATGTTCTATC
>NW_026074830.1:0-1520 GCF_014885135.2 Alexandromys fortis
TTTGATCCAGTTTTGAACCAGTCTACACTGGTATGATCCAGTGTGAACCAGTTTATTCCAGTCTGATCCAGTTTGATCTGGTTTGAACCAGGCTTGATCCGGTCTGAACCAGTTTAAACCGGTTTGATCCGGTTTGGAACTAGTCTAAACCAATTTGAACCAGGTTTGATCCACTTTATCCAGTTTGAACCAGTCTAAATATGTTAGATCCAGTTTGATCAGGCCTAAACTGGTTTGAACAGGTCTAAACTGGTTTGATACCATTCGAACCAATTTGATCTCTTTTGGAACCACTCTAAACTGTTTTGAACTGGGTTTGATTTGCTCTTAACCAGTTTAAACAGGTTTGAGCTGGTTTAAGCTGGTCTAAACTGGTTTTATCTGGATTGAACAAGTATTATCCGATTCTGAACTGGTCTGAACCAGTTTGATCTGGGAAGAATCAGCTTTGAATCAGTAAACACTGCTATGATCCAGTGGGAAGCAGTTTGGTCTGGTCTGATCCAGTTTGATCTGGTTTGAACGGGGCTAAGCTTGTTTGATCCATTTTGAGCCGGCATGAACCGGTTTGAGCTGGTCTAAAGCGGTTTGATTCTGTTTGAACTAGTTTGATCTGGTTTGGAACCAGTTTAAATTGGTTTGATCCAGTTTGAGCCAGTCTAAACCGGTTTTATCTGGATTGAACTGGTTTGATCTGATTTTTTTACTGGTCTAAACTGGTTTGATTTGATTTGGTCAACCTGTAGCGATCTAATCCAGATCATGCAGGTTTAGTCTGCTTTGAACCAATTTGATCCAGTTCTGAACCAGTCTACACTGGTTTAATCCAGTTTGATCCGGTGTGATCCAATTTGATCGAGTTTTGAACCAGTCTACACTGGTATGATCCAGTTTGATCGGGTCTGATCCAGTTTGATCCGGATTGAACCCGGTTAAGATGGTTTGATCCAATTTGAGCCGGCCTTAACTGGTGTGAACTGGTCTAAACCTGTTGTATTTGGTTTTGCCGTCCTTTAGTGATCTAATCCGGATTGATGTGGTTTAATCCGTTTTGACCAATTTGGTCCAGTTGTGAACCAGTCTACACTGGTATGATCCAGTTTGAACCAGTTTGATCAAGTCTGATACAGTTTGATCCGGTTTGAACTGCCTAAGCTGGTTTGATCTGGTTTTAACCAGCCTAAACCAGTTTGAACCGGTCTGACCCGGTTTGATTCGGTTTGAACAAGTTTGATCAGGTCTGGTTTTAACCCTCACCCTAACACTAACCCAAATCTAACTCATTCACTTTGCTTTCTGTTACTAGCTTCAAAACAGCACACTCCTTTGACTCATGCACTCAGGAGCCACTGAGATGGACCCACCCAGCCAAAAACCCTGATGAACACAGCCACAGCCCACATCACACACCCTGGGAACACAAAACAAATACCACAAATTACCCTAAACTCTACGAACATTAAGAAGGGATTCTCCCTGGCTAATGAATTTCTCTACTTATCCCATCACAGCTTGACACC
>NW_026074832.1:0-1552 GCF_014885135.2 Alexandromys fortis
CGAGACAGGGTTTCTCTGTGGTTTTGGAGCCTGTCCTGGAACTAGCTCTTGTAGACCAGGCTGGTCTCGAACTCACAGAGATCTGCCTGCCTCTGCTTCCCGAGTGCTGGGATTAAAGGCTTGCGCCACCACCGCCCGGCAGTTAACAAGAATATTAAAGACAAAACATAGACTTAGGAGCCTTGAACACTGTGCAGAACACTGAACTAAGAGAACTCTGAACGGAGCCCTTGGATCCACCTGTCCCAACCATGTCTTCAGAGGAACCATGGGCAGGTCATTCTTGGGGTTTTCTTTTTAATGTACTTATCTTAGGATTTGGGCAAAAGAAACTGGCCACTCAGAAACACTAGCAGATAAAGAAACAGATGGGTCCCAATGAAAGCCTGCTTTCTCTTGCTGAATAATTGGGAAAGGAAGGGAATCGTACAATTCAGCCAGCTCTTGGTGAACAGTTCCTGAACCCTAGATAGCCACAGAACATACCAGGATCCTACCCTTTCTCCCAACAGCCTGTTGAGGAGGGAACCTAGATATCACCCCTTAGCCAGGTACTCTCTGAAAAACTTCACAGAGATGAAATGTTGGTTGTAGTCAGGCAGATACAATGCTGCCTGCCCCTTCTCCACCTAAACACCGTGCAACCGTGAGAACTATGTGGTAGTGCCATTTCCCTTCTAGGGTGTTGTCCAGGGTCTCCGTCGTGGTCCTGTAGTAGAGCCCACAGGTGAAGCTCCTAGTTCAGAGCAGTAGTGGGATTCTTCTATCCTTTTCTGCTGTGCGGTATCAGGCAAGGCCTCCTAAATAACTGGAATGAACCTCTCAAAAAGGGGGGCGGGGGGGCAAGGATGTCCTTCCCCATCTGGTGTCACTGAAAGTGAGGTAAGGCCCCTATAACTGTCTGGAACATAGTCAAAGTAAGCCAGTTAAAGTAGGTTTAAGGGAAATCCATAGTTTTGTAATATAATATTTTTGAATATTTAAGTTAATTAAAAAGTCACTTCTTAGCTGAACCTGTTGGTACACGCCTGGAATTCACCTATTCATTGTGCTGGGTATCCGAATTTAAAGGCCTTCCTTAGCAACATATTGATACCCTCTTTCAAAATAAATAAAAAGGGAGTTAGGTTATAGCTCGGTATTAGGGCATTTGCCTAGCATATGTTAGACCCTGGGTTTAATTCCCTATACTACAAATAGATAATGATTGATTATTAGGTAGACAGACAGACAGACAGACAGATACATTTCTTGTAGCAAGAGACCGAACGATCTCATGTTAAGTGAGAGAAAGCAATCAGCAGATACCAACACAAAGATGGCAGAGATGTCAAGATTTTACAAGCACCAATTATATATAGTTAGACATGGTATCACACTTCTGAAGTCTTAGCACAGGAAGATGGAGACTCTAGAGCCAGCCTGAGCAAGCAGCATTTAGAGATCTTGTTTTTTGCATACATGAATGAATGAATGCATACATACATACAGCCATTACAAAATACTTCACTAGTCATTTATAAAATACTTGAAACATAGAAAAAGTTCAAAC
>NW_026074833.1:0-1546 GCF_014885135.2 Alexandromys fortis
CCAGCAAGGGAAGAAGGGAGAAGGTTCTCGGATGACAATGGACGTTCCACTGTGCAGGATGAGGGCAGAGTGTGTGACATCACCACCACGAGGGTGCAATGTGATCTTGGGCATCTCCCTTCCTGGCCAGCACTCTGCCTCCTCTATCCATCATGGTGTTTGGTGAGTTTTTCCATCACCCTGGACAAGACGAGGAACTTGTCAACCTGAACGTGGGGGGCTTTAAACAGTCTGTGGACCAGAGTACCCTCCTGCGGTTCCCTCACACGAGGCTGGGGAAGCTGCTGACCTGCCATTCTGAGGAGGCCATCCTGGAGCTGTGTGATGACTACAGCGTGGCCGACAAAGAGTACTATTTTGATCGGAACCCCTCCCTGTTCAGATACGTCTTGAACTTTTACTACACGGGGAAGCTGCACGTCATGGAGGAGCTGTGCGTGTTCTCCTTCTGCCAGGAGATCGAGTACTGGGGTATCAACGAGCTCTTCATTGACTACTGCTGCAGCAGCCGGTACCAGGAGCGGAAGGAAGAAAGCCATGACAAGGACTGGGACCAGAAAAGCAACGATGTGAGCACGGACTCCTCCTTCGAAGAATCCTCTCTCTTTGAGAAAGAGCTGGAGAAGTTTGACGAGCTGAGGTTTGGCCAGCTCCGAAAGAAAATCTGGATTCGAATGGAAAACCCAGCTTATTGCCTGTCCGCCAAGCTAATCGCCATCTCCTCCTTAAGTGTGGTGCTGGCGTCTATCGTGGCCATGTGCGTGCACAGCATGTCCGAATTCCAGAATGAGGACGGAGAAGTGGATGACCCTGTGCTGGAGGGAGTGGAGATTGCATGCATTGCCTGGTTCACTGGTGAGCTGGCCATCCGGCTGGTCGCTGCCCCTTCTCAAAAGAAGTTCTGGAAAAACCCTCTGAACATCATCGACTTCGTGTCCATTATTCCCTTCTATGCTACGTTGGCTGTGGACACCAAGGAAGAAGAGAGTGAGGACATTGAGAACATGGGCAAGGTGGTCCAAATCCTCCGACTCATGAGGATTTTTCGAATTCTGAAGCTTGCCCGGCATTAGGTAGGGCTTCGGTCTCTTGGGGCCACGCTGAGGCACAGTCACCATGAGGTGGGGCTACTGCTTCTCTTCCTTTCGGTGGGTATATCCATCTTCTCCGTGCTCATCTACTCTGTGGAGAAGGATGAACTTGCATCCAGTCTCACCAGCATCCCTATCTGCTGGTGGTGGGCTACTATCAGTATGACCACGGTGGGCTATGGAGACACCCATCCGATCACCTTAGCCGGGAAGATCATTGCAAGCACGTGTATTATCTGCGGCATCTTGGTGGTGGCCCTTCCCATCACCATCATCTTCAACAAGTTTTCCAAGTACTACCAGAAGCAGAAGGACATGGATGTGGACCAGTGCAGTGAGGACCCACCGGGAAAGTGCCCCGAGCTACCTTACTTTAACATCAGGGACGTTTATGCACAGCAAGTCCATGCCTTCATTACCAGTCTGTCTTCCATTGGCATCGTGGTCAGCGAGCC
>NW_026074834.1:0-1546 GCF_014885135.2 Alexandromys fortis
TAGGCCCTGTTTGTTGTTGTTTAAGCAGCTTACAGATTAGCAGGTTTTCTTACCGCATTTTCATGCATACATGGCTTTCGTTGTTCCTTCTTCCTACCCTCTTCTGGGTTTTAGTATTTATCTCTGAGACAGGATCTTAGCCATTTGCCCAGGCTGACCTTAGGTAAACTCCTGGGCTAGGATCAAGGGATCCTTTTCCCTACCTCCTTTCCAGAGCCTGGATGAGGGCAGCAGCTGAAGGCTGTGGTTTATAAGAAAGGACTTCAGGAAATACATGCCTTTGGGAATATTTACCCAGCGCCTCCTGTGTGCCAGATATCCATGCTTCAGTCTGCAAACTCAAGGAGGACTTGCATTCCAGTCTTACTTCCCAGTCTTGTCATATTGTCGGCCACGCCTGCTTCCAGCCTGGTCTGCAGCTTTGTCCAAGTTGCTCAAGTCTTCTGACTGTGCTGCTTAGCATGTGTTCTTCTAGTAGTGTCTGGAACACAGTAGGCTTTAATCAGTGATATGGCCATTATTATTTGTAAGATTACTTGTTCAGACCTTCCTCTTAGCTAACATTAAACATTTTGGGGATATAGGAGGCAGTAAAGGAAGTTCCTGCTTGTATGGTGATTACAGACTATCCATTAGTATATAGAACATAAGATATATTACTGGCATGATTTATTTTGCTCCTTATATTTTATGTGTGTGAGTATTTTGCCTGTATGTATATCTGTGCAGCACATTTATGCCTGGTGCACTTGATGAGTGGAGGCAGAAAGATTGCGAATTTAAAGTCGTCTTGGCTACATAGTGAGTTTAAAACCAGTATGGGCTACATAAGATCCTGTGTAAACTAGAACAATGTGGCAAGGAGGGCTCCTTTGTCCTGGCTGCCCAGAACCAAAATAATCACACAGAAACTATTACTTAAAACACTACTTGGCCTATTAGCTCTAGCTTCTTATTGGCTAACTCTTATATATTAATTTAACCCGTCTCTATTAATCTGTGTATTGCCACGTGGCGGTGGCTTACCAATTCTATCTGGTTCCGGCAGGGCTACATGGCTTCTCTCTGACTCTACCCTTCTTTCTCCCAGCATTGTTTAGTTTTCCCTGCCTAACAACAAGAAGGGCTGGAAATACAGCTCAGTGTTAAAATGCTTGCCTGTTAGGTATGAAGCCCTAGGACCAAGCCTCAGCACTTGTCATTATCATCTCTAGACATTTGAGAATTCTGTTCTTAAAATACATCATTTCAGAGGCTAGATTGAAGGCTCAGCAGTTACGACGGCTCACTGTTCTTGTAGAAGATCCAAGTTCATTTCCCGACATTCATGTCAAATAGTTCACAGTCGCCTATAACTCTAGCTCCAGGGGGGGTCTAACACCTGTCTGACATCCTTGGGATGTACACAAACACACATACATGTACACATAATAACAAATCACTTCTTCAAATCGACAGGTCTTTGTAGAGAATTTTTGTAATTTTAAAGGTGTTCTTGACATTTGTAGAAAATTTGGACTTCATCCATGACATATATACAAATTAG
>NW_026074835.1:0-1520 GCF_014885135.2 Alexandromys fortis
GTGTGTGTGTGTGTGTGTGTGTGTGTGTGTGTGTGTGAGAGAGAGAGAGAGAGAGAGAGAGAGAGAGAGAGAGAGAGAGAGAGAGAGAGAGAGGCTGATAGAGGCCAGAAGAGTGCATTAGGACCTTCTGATGCAAACGAGTGCTGGAAACTGAACTTGGTTCTTTTGGAAGCAAGGGCTCTCACTGAATCTAGAAGTCACCAGCTGGCTAGACAGGTTAGCCAGCAGGCTCCAGGGACCCTCCTGTCTCCTCCTCCCTAGCACTGGGATTACAAGCTCAGGCTGCTGAACCTTTTACATAGGTTCTGGGGATTGACCTCTGGTATTCATGCTGTGTGACAAGCACTTTCCTGACAGAGCCATCTCCCAGTTCTCCCCTTTAACTTTTCCATTAAATAAGAGCTGGGTACTTGTATTAGCTTCATGTTCTGAATGTGAAGTAACATTCTCAAGGTCATGGAACAAGGTTAATTGCGGTGCTGGGCTTACTCTTAATTGTTAAGCCCTTTTGTCTGCTTGGGAAATTGCTGGTTTCCAAACAATCACAAAAGTCTTTTTTTAATTAAACATTTCCCCAGTTTTATACTTGAGATTCTGTAACTGCTCTTCAGTGCATTCTAATTTAATGTTAAGAGGTGAGTGTGTCACTTCCTAGCACAAAAGTAATTCACAAAAGATGTTTAATTTCATAGACAGACTATCAACTCCTCATTGAAAGCTCTACCAATCTTCTGTCTGACACTGGTATTTTTAGACTCAGTTTTGAAGGCGTGATTAATTAGTTATTAATATTCTTGAGTACTTTGGCATGCCAGGTACTGAGGGAAAAGCAAGCATTCTAGAAATAAGCAAGACAGATTATCCTACTGCTACTGGCTTATCTTCTAGAGAGGTAGAGAGCAAATACGCAGGAAGAGATTGACTCTGGACAAGGCGGCCTGGAAATGTGTACGGTATTGGCACTTCTTAGAGAACTTTGTAGATATGTACAGTGGGCAGTGTGTGTTTTGATCATGTGTTCCCCACTTCCTTCCTCAACTCTCCTGGACCCTAATATGTCATGGTCCCAAATTCATGCCTCCTTCTCCTTCTGGCTTACTGAGTTCCATTAGTGTTGCTTACATGTACATAGGTGTGGAGCCGTCTGCTGGAGCATGGACAACCTACCGGGGACCACAGCCTCTGAGGAAAACACTCTCTTTCTCCTTGGAGCCATCAGTTACCAATGTCTCCTCAACTAGGGGTTTTTAAAGAGAAACAAGGCACTTTTAAAGAGAAATTAGGAGGGAGTGCCTTAACCTTAATTCTTCATGCCTGGGAAAGTTTACATGACCTTGGGTATCTGGCCATATAATATATGTGTACACACAAAACATTTGCTGGTAAATAATCACAAAGAAATGTATTTCAAAACAACCTTTTGAAAGCCAGGCGGTGGTGGCGCACGCCTTTAATCCCAGCACTCGGAAGGCAGAGGCAGGCAGATCTCTGTGAGTTCGAGACCAGCCTGGTCTACAGAG
>NW_026074836.1:0-1546 GCF_014885135.2 Alexandromys fortis
TGGCTCACAACCATCTGTAATGAAGTCTGGTGCCCTCTTCTGGCCTGCAGACATACACACACAGACAGAACATTGTATACATAATAAATAAATATAAAAAAAAATTAAAAAAAAAGATTATAGTAGGAGCTTTTGCTTCTTAAACTGGTCAAGATTGGACAAAAACACAAGGGCTCAGCTCCAGCCACTATGGTTGGAAGAGACCTAAGGAAATGTTTAAGTTCCAGAACTTATAAAAGGTAAACTCTGAGACTTTGTGTTTTTCTTATACCCAGTGTACTGGCTTTTAGTGTATATATGTATATTTTTGTGTATTCATTTTTGATGGGATCAGAGATCTAACATAGGATCTTGTATATGCTAGGCAACATCTCAACTGTGTATCTTTTAATAGCATTAATTTTAATAACACAAATTGGGAAGCTACAGGCAAGTTATTAGCATTGGGAGTTGCGTTTATTGATCTTATAGGGTGTATGATTTGTAGTCTCTGTAGAAGTAGGATACTTTTCATCCATACTTACATATCTTATTTTAAGTAATAGCATCGGAAATATGAGTGAATATACTAAAATGATGAAATGGCTCAGATTTTTGCATTGTAGAAAAACAAACTGTTACTTCGCAGTTAATGTCATTTTTTTATACAGAGATGGAGACATCTTGCATTTTATCTTTACATGCTGAGATATTATACATCAGCTAGTTCTAAAGTTTCAAAATAATAGGGGTCCATCACTATTGGCTATAAAAAGTATATTTCATTTGTATTTTAATAAATAAAGTTTGCCTGAAGAACAGAGAGTAAAATAGCCACATTGATCAGCCATACAGATCAGGCAGTAGTGGCACACACCTTTAATCTAATTAGTAGTCACACACGTTTCCATAGTAACCGGGTGGTTGTGGTACTCGCCTTTAATCCCAGCACTAGAGAGGAATAGAAGAGGGGTTCTGAGGATTCCTAGGGGCAGGATCGCCATTTTTGGACTGAGGTAGAGGTCAGAGGCAGTGACTGGCTGCCTTGCTTTTCTGGTCTTCAATATCTGTCTCTGGGTTTGTATTAATTGTGTCACACCTGGATATGTGGTGATGTGCTTAAAGCCTTTTCGTGGGGAAACAGTACTGAGGGAGAGCTTTATGAGAAAAAACAGGGCTAGGGAGATCTTAGCTGGAGGGACCAGGGTTTCATTCCAGAAACCTATGTTTAAATAAAAGAAAAACAAAACAAAAAATTGTACATGGTAACATACTTTTATAACCCCATACTGGATAGGCAGAGCCTGTTGGGTCTCTGATCCTCTTGGCCAGCAAACCTCTGCTACTAAGGTTGCTCTAAATCAATAAGAAACCCTGTTGACTCAGGAAGGAGGAGTGGATGGGAAGGGAGGTACACGGGAAAGGAGGTGGGGGAGTGGAAGGAGAGGAGGGAGGGGCAACTAAAATAAATGAATAGGGGCTGGAGAGATGGCTCAGTGGTTAAGAGCATTGCCTGCTCTTCCAAAGGTCCTGAGTTCAATTCCCGGCAACCACATGGTGGCTCACA
>NW_026074837.1:0-1485 GCF_014885135.2 Alexandromys fortis
AATATTCAGGTTAAAGAAAGAATATTAAGAGATGCAAAGGAAAAAGGTAAACCGATCAGAATTATACCTGACTTCTCTATGGAAACCATGAAAGCCAGAAGGTCCTGGATAGAGGTACTGCAGAAGCTAAGAGACCATGGATGCAAACCCAAACTACTATAACCAACCAAGCTATTGTTCACTATCAATGGAGAAAAAAAGACCTTCCAGGATAAGAACAAATTTAAACAATACGTAGCCACAAATCCAGCCCTACAGAAGGTAATAGAAGGAAAATCACAACCCAAGGAATCCAACATTGCCAACACTGCCTACAACAACTAAGGCATCTAGCAACCCTTCACCAGCACAACTCAAAGAAGGGAGCTGTGGCTATTATGGCGAATAGGAGGATGACTCCTATATTTCATGTTTCGGTTATGTTATAGGACACACAAACTCTAATACCAAAAACAATAAGAATAACTGGAGTAAACACCCACTGGTCATTAATATCACTTAATATTAGTGGTCTCAATTCACCTATAAAAAGGCACAGGCTAAGAGATTGGATACGAAAACAGGATCCAACATTTTGCTGTTTGGAAGAAACACATCTCAACCACAAAGACAGGCATCTACTCAGAGTAAAGGGTTGAGAAAAGGTCTTTCAAGCAAATGGTCCTAAGAAAAAAACAGGTGTGGCCATACTAATTTCCAACAAAATGGACTTCAAACTAAAAGCAATCAGAAGAGATCAAGATGGATACTTTATACTAATAACAGGAACATTCATCAGGATGACATCTCAATCCTAAATATCTACACCCCTAATACAAAAGCACCCACTCATCCAAAAGAAATATTACTAGAACTGAAGGCAGACATTAAACCACACACACTAGTAGTAGGAGACTTCAACACACCTCTCTCTCCAATGGACAGGTCAATCAGACAGAAACCTAATAGAGAATTAAGAGAATTATTGGAGGTAATGAAGCAATTGGACTTAACAGACATCTATAGATCACTCCACCCAAATAGGAAAGAATATACCTTCTTCTCTGCAGCACATAAAACCTTCTCAAAACTTGACCACATACTCGGAAACAAAGGAAACCTCCACAGATAAAAAAAAAAATATCAGTGTCCATCTGTGTCTTATCAGATCACCACAGATTAAAGTTAGAAGGCAACAACAATACTACCCCCAGAAAGCTGACAAACTCACGGAAACTGAACAGTCAACTACTGAACCACACCTGGGTCAAGGAAGAAATTAAGAAAGAAATTAAAGTCTTTCTTGATTTTAATGAAAATAAGGATACAACACACTCAAACCTATGGGACACGATGAAAGCATTGCTAAGAGGAAAGTTCATAGCACTAAGTGCCCACTTAAAGAAAACAGAGAAAGCATACATTGGGGACTTAATGGCACACCTGAAAGCTTTAGAAAAAAAAGAAGCAGAGGTGCCCAGAAGGAGTAGAAGACTGGAAATAATC
>NW_026074838.1:0-1550 GCF_014885135.2 Alexandromys fortis
GTGTATTCCTGCAGGCCAGAAGAGGGCACCAGACCCCATTACAGATGGTTGTGAGCCACCATGTGGTTGCTGGGAATTGAACTCAGAACCTTTGGAAGAGCAGGCAATGCTCTTAACCTCTGAGCCATCTCTCCAGCCCCCTGTAGTGAATGATATTAAGTAGCATGATTACATAGAATAAAATCTGCATGGTTTAGTTTAATTCTTCTTAAAAAGATCAAAAGTCTTGTATTTTTATACAATTTTAAAAATACATTAAAAGTGAAAATTGAAAAAATATTCATAAGCATAAATGTTGCTGTAAATAAAAACCAGAAGTATATATGAGAGACTATTAACAGTGATTAATTAACATGCTAGAATAATAAAGATATTCTTTCCTTTAAAAAGTAAGGTTTTGTAAATTATACATTATGTTTATTCAGACAACATGAACAGGGATGAATGAGGACTGGAAAATGAACATTTCTGTGAAGTTCCTGGGGCAGCAGTGGAGCAGGAAGAGCAAAAAGGAGCTGAGTGGGAGTCACATGCTTTTATCCCGGCACTAAGGAGGTAAAGAGAGGAATATAAGGCTGGAGGAGACAGGAGCTGGAGGACTCGATGGTGTGTGACTCCCAACTACTGGAACTACAGTACTCTCCGTTTCCCTTTGAGACTGAATCAATATGGTGTACCCAGAGTGGCCTTGAACTCACAGAGATCCATCTACCTCTGCCTCCCAAGAGCTGGGATTAAACATGTGTGCCACCACTGCCTGGCTCTGCACTCTGATCTTTGGGTAAGCTCTATTTGTTGAAGCACAAACAAAATATCACCACACAGATTCCATCTAAATAAGCCATTCTGTTGCTTTAGAAGAATAGAAAGCCCTGCATTAGGTGTAACATTAGGAAAGCTTGAAAAGGAACAGGGTTAAAAATAAAAATAAAACTGGCCTAACATGGCTCATAAATTATAACAAAAGTTTTAAATCTCTGAAATATCTATGCAAGACAAGACTTCTGTGTGATTCACAAGTATCTGCTAACATTCACTTGAAGCTGATATCTGAAACAAGCTTCTCCAGGAGACTATATGACTGGACAGTCAGTATAACTCACCAAAGACCACCTAACGCAGTCACCAAATATTACTGCATATTAGCCTTCCTCTTGGCAAGTTAATTTAGTTTCATAGACTGATATTTACATATAATGAACAGTTTTAACTAATAAATGTATTTGTAGAAAATATATTTGGAAACTAGAGAGGGCCTAGACTGTGCTTTACAACAGCAGCCTTTCACTACATCTAGCTACCCTCTGATCCCCAGTCCTCTGGGAGAGGCTAGCACGCTGACCAGTCATGACTGCGATTCCTTCTCAGCTGAGAGATGGAGAAGGTCAGTAAAAAAGATCTTTCTGTGAGTAACCAGGTAATGATCAATGAAAGAAGATGAGAAAGAAGTTATAGTAAGGGGCTGGAGAGATGGCTCAGAGGTTAAGAGCATTGCCTGCTCTTTCAAAGGTCCTGAGTTCAATTCCCAGCAACCACATGGTGGCTCACAA
>NW_026074839.1:0-1557 GCF_014885135.2 Alexandromys fortis
CCTCTCTCTCTCTCTCTCTCTCTCTCTCTCTCTCTCTCTCTCTCTCTCTCTCCCTCTCTCTCTCTCTCTCTCCTTTCAGAAAACGATATATCTGCATTACTCTGGGCCAGGGACATGGAAGAGTACATAATTCCAGACTGTAGTTACACATTATCTTAGGTTGTAAATCGAGATTACATGGAATTCTAAGGCAAGTAAAGGTGTTACATTGTTCTCTTAAAGGCAAGTTAAACAGTTTGAGTACACAGTAGACTATCAGTCTTAACTCTTAAATAACATATAAGGTGTGTTATTAACTTTGGCTGTGAGGTCCAGCAAAAGTTCCAGTCTCTTATAATGTAAGAGATATTTTTCATAATATTGCATCTCTACAGAAAGGGGAAGGAATAATATAAGAATTTTGAGAAGCTGGATGAGACAATCCTCAGGAACCTGGCTGGGTGATTTAGCTGTATGTAGGCAATGCCAATGTGAAAGGAGGCTAAATATTTTAGGACATTTTTCTTCCACTCACCTCCACCTTGCTTCTTGGTTATATATACTCCTTTGTCTATGATGAAATGAGCCCATTTTCTCTGCCTGACTGGAATTTTTCACAGAAGCAGGCCTTTTTGAATAAATTCTCTTTTGTTGTTGCTTTTTTACCATTTTAAAATGAGTAGCATGATTTTTTCTTTAAAACTATAATTATCCCTCAGATAGAGAAATTTTTCCAAAATCTTTAATATGGCACACAGACATTACACAATCTGTTTCAAATCTAGCTTGTCTGTACTCAACTCTATTGCACAATTATTCTGTTCTGATCATAATATAGACAGAATATGTTTTAGTCAAAATCTCTGTGGTGGTTTGAGTGAGAATGTTCCTGTTTGTTCATGGATGGTGATGCTGTTTGGGGAAATTTAGGAGCTGTGGTCTTTTTGGAGGAAGTTTGTCAACTGGAGGCAAGCTTTGAGAATTTAAAGACTCTGTTCCAATTTTACTCTTTCTCTGCTTCATGATTGTAGTTCAGAATGTGAACTGTCAGCTTGTTCCTCCAGCAGCCATGTCTGCAGCTTGCTGCCATGCTTCTCCACCATCATAGACTCCAAACCCCTGGAACAGAATTCCCAAAATAAACTCATCGCCCCCTCCAAATAGTCTTGGTTATGGTGTTTTATTACAGCAATATAAAAGTAATAAACTCCCCTACTTTACCCTGACAGCATTGTTTACTTTCACATCCTTTTTCCATTGCATGGAATTCTTTTTTGAATCAGGTTTCTCTGTAGCTTTGGAACCTGTCCTAGAACTCACTTTGTAGACAAGGCTGGCCTTGAACTCACAACTCACCAAAGATCTGCCTGTCTCTGCCTTCTGAGTGCTGGGATTAAAGGTGTGCACTACCGCTGCCCGGCTTTGAATTTATTTATTTATTTATTTATTTATTTATTTATTTATTTATTCATTTATTCATTTATTATGTATACAATATTCTTTCTGTGTGTATGCCTGAAGGCCAGAAGAGGGCACCAGACCTCATTTCAGATGGTTGTGAGCCACCATGTGGTTGCT
>NW_026074840.1:0-1536 GCF_014885135.2 Alexandromys fortis
GTAAGCTAGTTCTTGGCACAGGTAATAGTGATGATTGTGCAACATTGCCAGTGAGCTGTGCACTTGCGAATAATTGACGTAGGACCCGTGAGAGGCTCAGTCAGTAAAGCACTTTCCTTGCAAGTTCGGTCTCCGGAGCCTTTGAAAACAATGGGTATGATGGTATGGATTCCCTTACAGTCCCCATGCCGAGGAGGTGGAGCCAGGTAGATCGCTAGGGCAGCTGCTAGCCAGCCTAACCTATTAGGCAGGCTCCAAGCCAGCAAGAGACCTTGTCTCAAGGAAAAGGTAAGGGAACCCTCCCTCAAGCCCACATGCATCATCTCAGGTGTTTTCCTTCTCCCCAAGTGCCTCTCTTTCTCTTAACCTTCATGTTTAAGCGTGTCCTGAACAAATGCCACTCTCTGTCTTTGTCACCAGCAACATGAAGCTGCAGTTCAGGCAGGAGAAGTTGTTCCAGCCCGTGACACAGTAAGTCTACCGTTTCTCCCTAGATTCTGGCCCCAGGAGCGGGGACTGCCTTCCCTTCCTCACACTGCCCCTTCCTGGTTACAGGTTCCAGTACCCTCAGCCTAAGCTGCTAGAACACAGGTAGGTGTCAGGGAATGGCCTGGTAGCAGCAGGGAGGGGAGCCAGAGAGAGCCAATGAGGCCAGAGGATGGTGGCGGTACCGATAGTAAAGGGGACCTGGGCGCCAGAGCGTCAGGGAGCTGAGCTTCACCTGCCACGCAATGACTGTGTGACCCTAGGCAGTTGGCTTTCTGTTCTGAGCTTTACCTTTTGTGGAGATCACAATATTACCTACTTTATAGGAGGTTGGAGCAGTAGGCAGGGGTACTGTGGCATATGGTTGGATACTGGCTTGTCCCCAGTGGCTTATTCTGTCACCTTATGGGCACCCTCTGGTCTGCGGTGGGAGTGCTCTAGAATAATGGTTCTCAACCTTCCTATCGCTGAGACCCTTTACTACAGTTCCTCGTGTTGTGGTGATCGCCAACTGTAAAATTATTTTGTTGCTACTTCATAACTGTAATTTTGCTACTATTAAGGATTGTAATATAAACATCCGATATGCAGCCCCAACCCCAAAGGGGTCACAATTCACGGTTGAGAACCGCTGCTTTAGACACACTGTCTGTGCCAACTCCTAGACTTCCCAGCCCTAGCAGGAGGTAACTGTTATTATCCCCACTTTCTCATGGGGAAACTGAGGCCCAGTAACTTGGCCAAGAGCTACCCAGGCTTCTGAATGGGGAGGCTTCCATGGCCTGAGCCTCCCCCATGCCAGACCCACAGAGCTGCTGACGCTTACCCCCTGGTTGGCACCCATCATCTCCGAGGGAACCTTCAACCCAGAGCTTCTGCAGAATATGTACCAGCCGTTGAACCTGACCATCGGAGTCACCGTGTTCGCCGTGGGGAAGTGAGTAGTGGGCTAGGCAGGGGTGGGGCTGGGTCTCCTTGAGCCACTGGGGTTTGTGGTCTAGAGAGGCCAGTGTGGCCGAGTGCTAGGCAGTGATATGGAGGAGCTTGCTT
>NW_026074841.1:0-1551 GCF_014885135.2 Alexandromys fortis
CCCCCCCCCCCCCCGCCCCCGGCGCCCCGCCTCCCGCGGCCCTAATGACAACTATTAGAACTGCCTCCCCGCACCCACCGCCTGGCGAGCACAAAAGCGCCAGATTCATTTGGTAATCGGGGTAATTACAGCGGGGCGCGGGGGCGCACGCGGCGGCGGCGGGCGCGCCAGCGGAATGCTAAGGGGCCCGGCGCGTCGCGGGTTCCCCACCCCGCAGCCCTCCCTGGCCGGCCCGGGGAGCCCTAGCGGCTCTCGAGGTCACGGCTACCAGAGCCCGAGCCCTCTTTCCCCGCGACGGTCAGGGGAAAGGGGTTCCCGATCGCCTGAGGACGAGAAGCTCTTCCCCACCCCACCCCCCTCCCGCCCCAGTCCCCCCTCCCCGTCGTAACCAGGTCCCTAGCCTTCCGTCTCCGCGGCAAGGCCTGCGGCGTCCGTCCGGGACAAGATTTGCCGCGGCTGGGAGTCGGAGAACCCCTCTGAGGTCCGGACGCATAATAAATACCGTGTGTAACGTATTTACTGTTGCCCCCAGTTAATTTACACCCCCGCGCTGCCCCCCCCGGCCCCGCAGCAGCAGCAGCCTGTCGTTCCTATTTACAGGCGAGAGGCGCTGTCCCTCGAGAAGGCTCCCCCTCCTTTTTTTTTCTTTTTTTTTTGAGAGCTTTAGGATGGATGCAACGTGTCATTAAACCTGAAAGGAGCTGTTACTTATCAGTAATGGTGTTTTCCTCAGGCCTTTTCCCTCACCTGCACAGCGACAGGTACCACCTGGGTGGTGCACCAGGACCAGGGTGCCTGAAGGCCCTAGTGGATTCCCCTGTTGGGGAAGAGGAGGTAAGCATTATGTGAATCTAGCAGAAGGAAGCTAAAGCATCTTGTGGGGGGGCATTTTTGAACCGCAGGGACACGAAGACCTGTCTTCTGAGAACAACCCCTTTTGCCAGGCAAGATGCTGCACCCCGAGGAGGAATGTTCCCCCTTCAAAACTACCCAGAACAGCAGCCCTCCGAAAAGCTCCCCTTCCCTGGCAGTCTCTCAGCCGTGATCCCCCCCTTTCTTTCTTTCTTTCTTTCTTTCTTTCTTTCTTTCTTTCTTTCTTTCTTTCTTTCTTTCCTTCTTTCTTTCTTTCTTTTTTCCTTCCTTCCTTTCTTTCTTTCTTTCTTTCTTTCTTTCTTCCTTCCTTCCTTCCTTCCTTCCTTCCTTTCTTTTTTTTTTCTTTTTCAGTAGCAAGTGCCTTATCTGGAGCGGTTTTCCATCCACGCTTTCTGGGCAACAGGACCGTCTTCACATACAGGACTTAGCTCGTGGACAAGCTGGTTCTGTGCTGGAGGCAGGCCTATCGAATGGAATGCTCACCGGGCCTTGTGTGTGTTCTTAATAATCCATAACAGAGTTCTTAGAGGTGGAAAACAAACCCTCACACCCCTTTAACCCTTTTTGAGCCTATTGTGGTCTAGGAGGTTTCTCCCAGTCTTCTTTGAGTCTCAAACATTAGTAGAACCTCTCGTCGGTGACGTGTGTGTGTGTGTGTGTGTGTGTGTGTGTGTGTGT
>NW_026074842.1:0-1513 GCF_014885135.2 Alexandromys fortis
CCCCCAATCAAGTCCCCCTCCCTCGTCAGCCCAAAGAGCTATCAGGGTTCCCTGCCCTGTGGGAAGTCCAAGGACCACCAACCTCCATCCAGGTCTAGTAAGGTGAGCATCCAAACTGCCTAGGCTCCCCACAAAGCCAGTATGTGCAGCAGGATCAAAAACCCATTGCCATTGTTCTTGAGTTCTCAGTAGTCCTCATTGTTCGCTAACGACTCATTTTGAGAGCAGTCAGTACATGGGTACTCTCTCTTCTGAATGCATCACAATCCAGACAACTTTTCTTTTTCTCCATCTAAATAATGGTTATGTTATCCCTTCTCCATGTAGACAGTGTAAACGGCAGGTAGCCCAAGTAGATCTTGTGTTTATGAGGGCACCATTTTAAAGGCACATTGAAGGGGTATGCTAAGATACAGTGTTCTGTGCATGTTATATAAGAAGTAAGCTGACCTGTTGAAGGGCATGAGGTAGGACTCTGTTTAAATAAAAGTGTGCACCAGAGAGAGATGACTGTTATTTGAGACAATTGCAGGCAATACCTGATGGGTTGCCATGCTGCAGTGGAAAGCCCTAAACTTACACACGTGAGACAACACTAGTGTGTCTCAGTAGGAGACAGATGGATGGATGGGATGTGGATGCATGGAGGGAGGGAGGGAGGGAGGGACGGAGGGAGGGAGGGAGGGAGGGAGGGAGGGAGAGAGAGAGGGAGAGGGAGAGAGAGAGAGAGAGAGAGAGAGAGAGAGAGAGAGAGAGAGAGAGAGAGAGGTGGGGAACCAGGGAATGTGAAAATAGGAGAAACTCTCAGAGAACTAAAGTGGGGAGTGAGTGGTGGATTCAATCATATATGAATAGAGAATAAAATGAAGAAAAATTATTTTAAAGCAATAAACTTGGAGACAGCTGTGCTTCCCCAGAAAACTGCATAGCTAATACGTGTAAACCTCTCTCTCTAGCTTCAGCTCAGGTGTTGCAGGATTACATCCCTGTGTGAAGACTTCCCAGTGCAGTGCCTTGGGGATTGCCTTCCCTCCTGCATGCCCTGTAAGGAAGCCCAATAAAGTCATTGGCTCCCCGTGGTGACCTTTGGTGGAACTGTACTTTGGTTTGCCACAGGACCTTGTAAATTTCTTGTCCGGGAAAAAAGCATCAAGTCTGTGTGTAACATTGGGTCTCGTTAGCTATAAATAGTTGTGGCAGTGGGTCCACGTGCAGTGGGCCCACGAGCAGTGGCTTTCTGTTCGGCTGGTCATGCTGGATCTGAGCCCCCTTAAGAATCATCCATCATCATCAAAGGCATGGTGGCTCACACCTTTAATCCTTGCATTCTAGAGGCAGAGGCAGGCAGATCTCTGTGGGCCAGCTTTGTCTACATAGTAATTTCCTGACCAGCCAGGGCTATGTGTCGGGGAGCCTGTAGAAAGAAAGAAAGAAAGAAAGAAAGAAAGAAAGAAAGAAAGAAAGAAAGAAAGAAAGAAAGAAAGAAAGAAAGAAAGAAAGAAAGAAAGAAAGA
>NW_026074843.1:0-1543 GCF_014885135.2 Alexandromys fortis
GAGTCATTTTCTTAGTTGAGGTTCACTCATTTCAGATGACTCTGGCTTGTGTCAAGTTGACATGAAATTAGCCAGGTCACTTACAGTCCTCAGATTTTCTATTTCAGCCGGTTACAGTGTTTATATTTCTAGGACATTCACAGAAATTAAAAAAAAAAATTCTGTTGTAAAAATGATACCAGTTTAGAGGGAGGGTAAAGTTAGGAGCTAGAGAGTTCAGCAATGGGACAATTTCTATGAAAATGTTAGGCATTAGTTCAAAGCCCAAATTGACAAATCTAGTATGTGACTAGGTCTGTGTGCTGGCTTTTCTTTTTTCTTCTGGAACTGCCTTTGTATATATATGCTTGTCATCTTTAGCACTCCTTTGTAGACCAGGCTGGCCTAGAACTCATGGAGAGCCTCCTGTGAGAGCCTCCACAGTGCTGGAATTACAGACCTACACCATCATGCTCTACTCATTTGAGGTTCTTACAGAAGGCAGTACTGCTCTGTGACCTCTTTGAACAAATGTTGAATCAAATGGCTGGGCACAGTAGCACTCACTCATAGCTGCTGTGAAGACTGTAGCAGAGACATTACTTGAACCCAGGAATTCAAGATAGGCCTTAATAACATAGGGAGATCTTGTCAGTTAAATCAACCAAATGACTGAGAGTCACATTCCATATCACTTGTGCCCAAAGTAAGCAAATGATCTAAGATTATGATAATTGTTGTTATAATTCAGGTTATAAAATTTGGCATCTTAAACTGGGCAGTGGTGGAGCACGTCTTTAATCCCAGCACTCAGGAGGCAGAGCAGGTGGATCTCTGTGAGTTCGAGGCCAGCCTGGTTTACAAGAGCTAGTTCCAGGACAGGCTCCAAAGCTACAGAGAAACCCTGTCTCTAAGGGAAAAAAAAGTTTGTTAAATGCCCATAGGCTTGCCTACAGACCCATCTTATTATGGAGGCATTTTCTTAGTTGTATTTTCCTCTTATCAGATAACTCTAGTTTTTGTCAAGTTGATAAAAACAACCAAAACAAAACTCCAATCCTTTTAAGAAGATTTTATAAACCCGGCAGTGGTGTTGCACGCCTTTTAATCCCATAGCAGAGGCAGGTGGATCTCTGAGTTGGGAGCCAGCCTGGTCTACAGAGGGAGTTCCAGTACATCCAGGGCTACACAGAGAAACCTTGTCTGAGAAAAGGGGGTGGGGAAGTAGTATTTGAGACAAGAACTCAGTGACTGCCTTAAAACAACTGTGGCTCTGGTTGTCTGTCTCTTCATTAGAACACTCTTGCTGTCTTTCTTGTGTGTAATATTTTTTATGGAAGTCTTATCTTCCTAACTAGGTTTTCATCTCCAACAAGTAAGAAGCACATCTTATTACCATTTTATAGACATCTTCCACAAATCTGTTTGATAAATATCTGTTTAATATTCAGTTCTCTCTCAGCTGTCCAAAAAAAAAATGCTTTGTTTTGTGATCACAAATACTTTATTCTGGGCATGTTTCAAGACTTTGTACTTTAGATTCCAAATCTCTGTCTTTGTTAGG
>NW_026074844.1:0-1548 GCF_014885135.2 Alexandromys fortis
GGGGGACTTGATTGGGGGAGGGGGAGGGAAAGGGGAGGCGGCGGTGGGGAAGAGACAGAAATCTTTACTAAATAAATAAATAAAATGTTTTATGAGCTAAAATCAACAAATGCAGTGTCTGCAAATATCATATGTTTATTAACATAGCAAGTGTTTAATAATTCTATGGGTAATGTTACTGACTATCGAATTCTTAAATTCAAACTGTAGTTTAATCTCATACGGAAAAAAAAAAAAAAACCCTTTACAAATACACAATGACCACATCCCCCAAAATGACTGACTGGGGATTGGAGCATAATGTGGCTTTTCCCTTAGCATGGAAACCCAATAGTTTACATTGTATTTCACTTTCAACTTCAGGTTTTCACTTGTTGCACTGCAAGCTTAACAACACTCTAATGCTGAAATTGAGGAGCCGAGGTTTGAGCGATGAGTAAAGGCTAAAGATGAAGCACACACAAGCTCCCCGATGTGGTTTCTGACAGGACACCTGTGGATGAGACAATCCCTCTCCTGCACAGGAGTCCATCACTGCCCATCGTGTGTGTTTTGTCTCAGCCCCGCATGCCTTTGCCATCTCTTAGCAGGAATCTGATCTACTTTAGCCCCTTTACCTTCCTAGCTGTTCTTCAGTCCTCCATCCTCAGCATCCGGCTTCAGCTCATGTCAACGACAAAGCAGACATCGTTCCTGGGTGTGCTGTCTTCTCAGCACTCCAGTGAGTTCTTCCTCTCCATCTTGTTTCACTTTTATAACCTAACAAATAACTAAAACAAACTACTACCCTTGAACTCTATTCCATTTTCTCAAATGCTTTCAAATCCACTGCCTTACCTACTAAAAACACTGGAAGACTTTGGGAAGTAAGACATTCTGATGGTAGTGCAGATAGAATAAGTGAGCCGACATTTGATATAGATAATATGCAGCTGAAGTCTAAACGCTATATCTATTGCATTAATTAGCCTTCTGTGTTTTATGTGGTATTCTTCTCTGAGATGAGTCACACTTTCACTCGGCTTTCCTTGGATATTGACTTTTGCTTTGTCTGTGAACGCAAGGAACAATGAGATCTCTGCTTAATTTGCTTAGGTCAGGGTAACACTGAAACTGCATTCAATTTCTAGTTGCGATTTACAACAATAACTAGGATTACTGAGGTTAGAAATGCAGGTGCCAGTTTGTATATTCATAATCCATACCCAATCAAAAACCGAAATTACCCTGAGAGCAATACATGAAACCTACTAAAGACTCCGTGTTCATCATGAATGTAATCTAAGTGCCCAGCTGCAAAAGATCTACTTTAATAACCAAGATCAATGACTCTTCAGGCTGTCACTCAGTTAGCCATAATTTATTTATTTATTTATTTATTATGTATACAATATTCTTTCTGCATGTAACCCTGAAGGCCAGAAGAGGGCACCAGACCTCATCACAGATGGTTGTGAGCCACCATGTGGTTGCTGGGAATTGAACTCAGGACCTTTGGAAGAGCAGGCAATGCTCTTAACCACTGAGCCATCTCTCCAGCCCCCTAAT
>NW_026074845.1:0-1455 GCF_014885135.2 Alexandromys fortis
TTAGGGTTAGGTTTAGGGTTAGCGTTAGGGTTAGGGTTAGGGTTAGGGTTAGGGATAGGGTTAGGGTTAGGTTTATGGGTAGGGGTAGGAGTAGGGGTAGGGTTAGGTTTAGAGGTTGGGTTAGCGTTAGAGGTAGGGCTAGGGTTAGGGTTAGGTTTAGGGTTACCATTAGGCTTAGGGGTAAGGGTAGGGTTAGGGTTAGGGTTACAATTAGGTTTAGGGATAGCATTAGGATTAGGGTTAGGGTTAGGGTTAGGGTTAGGGTTAGGGTTAAGGTTAGGGTTAGGTTACGGATAGGGTTAGGATGAGAGTTAGGATTAGGGGATTAGGGGTGGGGTTAGCATTAGTGGTCGGGCTACGGTTAGGGTTAGGGTAGGTTTAGGTTTAGCATTAGCATCAGGGTTAGGGTTAGGGGTAGTGTTAGGTTTAGGGTAAGGTGTAGGGTTAGGGTTAGGATTAGGGTTTAAGTTAGAGTTAGGGTTAGGGTTAGGGTTAGTGGTAGGGTTAGGGTTAGGTTTAGGGTTACGGCAGGGTTAGGGATAGGGTTAGGGTTAGGGGTAGGCGTAGGGTTTGGGTTAGGGTTAGGGTTAGGGTTAGGGTTAGGGTTATGTTTAGGGATAGGGTTAGGATGAGGGTTAGGATTAGTGGAGGGGTTAGCGTTAGTGGTAAGGCTAAGGTTAGAATTAGGGTTTGAGTTAGGGTTAGGGTAGGTTTAGGTTTACCATTAGCATTAGGGTTAGGGATAGGGGCAGGTTTAGGGCTAGGGTTAGGGATAGGGTTAGATGTAGGGTTAGGGTTAAACGTTAGTATATGGTTAGGGTTAGAGTTAGGGTTAGCGTTAGTGGTAGGGCTAGGTTTAGGGATAGGGTTAGGGGTAGGGTTAGTGTTAGGGTTAGAGTTAGGTTTAGAGATTGGGGTAGGGTTAGGGTTGGGACAGGATTAGGGCTAGGTATAGGATAAGGGTTAGGGTTAGAGTTAGGGTTAGGTTTAGGGCTACCATTAGTGTTAGGGTTAGGGGTAGGTTTAGAGTTAGGTTTAGGGTTAGCGTTAACGTTAAGGGTAGGGTTAGGGTTAGGGTTAGGTTTAAAGATTGGGGTAGGGTTAGGGTTGGGTTAGGGTTAGGTTTAGGGTTAGGGTTAGGGTTAGCATTAGGGTTAGTGTAGGGTTAGGGATAGGGTTAGCATTAGTATTAGGGGTAGGGGTAGGGGTAGGGGTAGGGTTAGGGTTAGGGTTAGGGTTAGGGTTAGGGTTGGGGTTAGGTTTAAGGATAGGGTTAGGATGAGGGTTAGGATTAGATGTTGGGTTAGCGTTAGTGGTAGGGCTACGGTTAGGGTTAGGATTAGGGTTAGGTTTAGGGTAGGTTTAGGTTTAGCATTAGCATTAGGGTTAGGGTTAGGGGTAGGGTTAGGGTTTGTGTTAGGTGTAGGGTTAGGGTTAGGGTTAGGGTTAGGGTTA
>NW_026074846.1:0-1547 GCF_014885135.2 Alexandromys fortis
TTTTTTTTTTTTTTTTTTTTTTTTTTTTTTTTTTTTTGGATTTAACTAGCATACATTGGTGTGTGACATGGCTTCTCACTGACTCTGCCTACTCTCTCCTGTAACTGCTTGGAACTCCCACCTTGACCTAGTGTACTAAGTGACAAGCCTAAACAGCTTTATTCACTAAACTGCAAAAGCAAAACATAGAACTTCCCACACCACTCTACCCTTCTCAGATTTAAGGCCTCTATTTCCTTAATTGTTTTTACACACACACACACACACACATTCATGAATACAACCTGCTGAGTTGTATAATAGTTACTATTATGTGTATGATCTCATTGCTGACCAATTGGTATTGAATAACTGATTGGGTGTTTTTACCCTGGAACAAACAACTTTCTCTGTTTTCTTCATTCACCATTTGTCTCTAGTTCTTTCTAGAGTTGAGGCCTCATGAGTTGTCCCTGTTTCACATTGGCATGTCAATTTGTGTCATTTGTTGTTTAGGTCTTGTTTAGGCAGTCATGTTGATGAGGCTTCATGGGTTTAGGTTTTCTGACATTTCAAGGAACATAATCTTACAACAAACTTTCTATTCCTTCTACCTTTACAATCTTCCTACCCTGTCTTCAGCAATGAACTCTGAGCCTTAAGTATAAGAATTATATTGTGGACTTATTAATTGGGAACAGAAACCACATGGACTCTGGTTCTCTGCATTTAATTGGTTACAGTTTTATATCAAGTCAAAGTAATGCAATGAGAACTACACCACTGTGAGTATAGTTGTAATTTGTAATGTGTTGAAGGATTATTCTGGTTTAGTAATGTGTTAGTTGTAGGGTCTCCTCTAAGATTCATTATTCTACTAGTCCCAGGTTGCTGGCTATATTTTCAGTACCAGTCATGCTGAACAGTCTTTAAGACCAATTAGAGAAATATATGTGACCACAAAGGTATGTTTACCCTATTGTACACCTTGGGCTAACCTGATATACTGTTTATTTCTGTGGTTCATAGATATCCTAGCTGGGTAGTAGTACTGATTGGCTGTTTCCTTTGTAAGCCTGTACAATGACTTATGATACCATGAAAGCTAGTCCTCAGAGAGGAGACTTTCATGTCAGACTCAGATCAGGTCCTCTGGATCTTGTGTCCAATGTGCATGGAATCTTCATCAATAGAAACTTTCTTTCCAAGTCTGAGAGGCAACTCAGTGCAATAGAAATAGGCTATTTTATTATGGAAGTCTCTTGTACAGTCCTGACTCACAACTCAACAGGGATCTTTTTTTTTAATTTTTTTATTTATTAAAGATTTCTGTCTCTTCCCCACCGCCGCCTCCCCTTTCCCTCACCCCAAAAAGTCCCCCTCCCTCCTCAGCCCAAAGAGCAATCAGGGTTCTCTGCCCTGTGGGAAGTCCAAGGACCACGCACCTCCATCCAGGTCTAGTAAGGTGAGCATCCAAACTGCCTAGGCTCCCACAAAGCCAATACGTGCAGTAGGATCAAAAACCCATTGCCATTGTTCTTGAGGTCTCAGTAGTCCTCATTGTCCTC
>NW_026074847.1:0-1543 GCF_014885135.2 Alexandromys fortis
TTTTTTAAAATATCCCTGGGGCTGGAGAGATGACTCAGTGGTTAAGAGCACTGCCTGCTCTTCCAAAAACTGGGTTAAATCCCCAGGACCCACAACTATAACTCTAATTTCAGGAGGTTTTATGCCCTCTTCTGGCCTTGGTGGGCATCAGTCACACATGTGGGATACAGACATACATGTAGCCAAAACACTTTACACATAAAATAAAAACAATAAAGATCTCTTTTTTTGTTTTAAAAAAAGACAAACAAAAACTATTCCTATGCAGTTTTGTCATGACTGAACTTCCTTAAAATTCTTTTCAACCACTGTGGACTTACGCTCATCTTAGTTTCAAGATGCCTTAAGAAATATAAAATTTGTGGGACAGTAGTGGTGCACTCCTTTAATCCCAGCACTTAGGAGGCAGAGGCAGGGGGATCTCTGTGAGTTTGAGAAGGGTATATATATATAATCACCTTAGCTAAGGACGTTGAATTGGAAGTATTACCTCTGTTTGGCCAAGATCTCCATATTATAATAGCTATGGCTTATGGTGAAGTCTACAGTCACCAGGCTGGTAGTCATAGACACACAAAAACCTTACAAGCTTGCTTTCTGTGCCTACTTCTGAAGGCCACTGAGGATTAAGTGAGGTTAAAAAACAACTACTTCCTTATTTTATTTATTGTATTATGTATAGTTGGAATTTTCCTTGGGCCACCAACCAACTCCCAAATATTTTATTATGAATGCTTATTATTAATTATAAGGGCTTAGTCTTAGCTTAGGCTTGTCCCGCTAGCTCTTTTAACTTAATTTAACCTTTTTCTATTCATCTACATTTTTCCTTGGGGCTTTTTACCTTTCTTTCATTCTATATGTCCTGCTTTCCTGCTTCCTCCGTGTGGCTGGCCACTGGTTTCTCCCTGGTATCTTTTTCTTTCTTCCTTTTTAAGCCTAAATTCCTCCTCCTACTTAGTCTCCCTGCCTGCAAGTCCTGCCTATACTTCTTCCTCGCTATTGACCATTTAGCTTCTTGTTAAACTAATCAAGTAAAACAGCAACACATTTTTACATATAATTAAACAAATACAACACATCTTTACATAGTTAAACAAATATTTTGCAACAATTAAACTTCATTTCTCCTTTTACTTTTTTTTCTTCAAACCCTCTCATATATGCCTCCTTTTTCCCTTTCAAATTGATGGATTTTTTCATTAATATTGTTATGTGCATATATGTATGTAACCTGCTCAATCTGTATGTTACTTGTCTGTATGATTTCAGGGTTATAATTAGGTTCAAGGGAGATAAATACACAGGAAAAAAGGAGAGCAAAATAATAGTATGGATATGTGAAAAAAATCCTAAGGAATCATACTGTTAACTACCTAAGAAACTATAACACACACATACTTAGTATAATGTTATTTGTATGTATGTTTTCAGGGCTCACTGTTTGGTATTGGATAAGCAATTGGTGTACTCTTCCCTCAGTAAGACTAAAACTGTTTCTCTACTCCTGGCATTTGTGAGTTCCCTATAGTTCTTTGTGTAG
>NW_026074848.1:0-1546 GCF_014885135.2 Alexandromys fortis
TTTTTTTTGAGACAGGGTTTCTCTGTGGCTTTGGAGCCTGTCCTGGCACTAGCTCTGTAGACCAGGCTGGTCTCGAACTCACAGAGATCCGCCTGCCTCTGCCTCCTGAGTGCTGGGATTAAAGGCATGCGCCACCATCGCCCGGCCCCTATCTGCTTCTTCACATGACAAAGAACCTGCCTATTTGCTTGAGGGACTTAAAACCCCACAAACTACCCAAGAATATACAACTATGAAGAAAAGATCTAAAGAAGTGTCTGCGCAGAAGCTAAAACCATTCATTACATTCGTGCAGAAATATAAAAAATTCAAAAGAGAATTGTGGTGTTATTTTGTTTTAAAAAATAAAGCTTGCCTGAAGATCAGAGTGCAAAGCTAAACCACCAGTTGGCTACAGAGGCCAGGCAGTGGTGAGGCACACCTTTAGTCCCAGCACTCAGGAGAGAGAGGCAGACAGATCTCTTTGAGCTCAAGGCCAGCTAATACAGTCTAAAAGAGAAATAGAGCCTGGCAGTGGTGGCTCACATCTTTAATCCCAGTACTTGGGAGTCACATGCCTTTAATCCCAGCAGTAGGGAGGTGGAGACAGGAAGGAATGGGCCTGGAAGAGAGGAATTAAAGTGGGAGGAGACAAGTGTGGAGCTGCAGCCTGAGGATTAGTAGAAAAAGGATCATGCTTTCAGTCTGAGCATTGGTAGAGGTAAGAACTCTTAGTGGCTGGCCACTTTGTTTCTCTGATCTTTCAACATTAATCCCTATATTTGACTACGAGTTTTTATTATTAAGAACAATTAGAATTTCTGATACAGAAAATAAAAAATTGGCACCTCTTAGAGGGAAAAATGAGTGTACAACACATCCAAAATATCAAAATGTATATGGTGGAAAAGAAATAAAAATTGCATTTCTACAGAAATACCATAGTAGCCAGGCAGTGGTAGTACACACCTTTAATCCCAGCACTTGGGAGGCAGAGGCAAGCGGATCTCTGAGTTTGAGGCCAGCCTGGTCTACAAGAGTGAGTTCCAGGACAGGCTCCAAAACTACAGAGAAACCTTGTCTCAAAATAAATAAATTGATTAATTAATTAATTTCAGAGTAATAAAACCTATCAGGACAATGAAGGGTTCATTACCCATTTCTCTATGT
The DNA here is from genome assembly GCF_014885135.2 of Alexandromys fortis. Taxonomy (NCBI): domain Eukaryota; kingdom Metazoa; phylum Chordata; class Mammalia; order Rodentia; family Cricetidae; genus Alexandromys; species Alexandromys fortis. The sequence continues at coordinate 1,150 of NW_026074848.1, forward strand.
ATGCAGAGATGTTGAGAAGAGAATGAAATTGGGTAGGGAGACAGCACAATGTTGTGTTAGATTAACATAAAATCACTGACTTGGAAATAAGAAAATGTATTTCTTTTATTCCAAGTTAAACTTTTATACTTACTTGGTTTCCAGCAGCTGTGTATTCTCTAGTATGAGATTCTCCACTTCACGACCCATTCCTATCAAAAGAAAAATGATAAAACTTTGAAAATAAGTGTATCAAGAATTACATATAATGCCGGGCAGTTGTGGCACATGCCTTTAATCCCAATACTCGGGAGACAAAGGCAGGAGGATCTCTGTGAGTTTGAGGCCAGCCTGGTCTACAGAGCTAGTTCCAGGACAGCTAAGGCTATTACACAAAGAAACCCTGTCTCAAAACACC
>NW_026074849.1:0-1541 GCF_014885135.2 Alexandromys fortis
AGCACCCCAAGGTGCGCTTACTGGGAAGATTCTAGCCTATGTCCATCCTGGGTCAGAGGAGCTACATTGCGTGCATCTGCCTGGGAGAGCGGAGCATGCCTCTCTGTCTGAGGTGTCTGGCTCTGAGAGGAGCTGCATTACTTCTGACCTCACTTCCTCTTCCTCCCAGCATTCTCTTTTGTTTACTCCACCCACCTATGTTCTAACCAATAAAATGGGCCAAGCCAGTTTCTTTATTAGCCAATGACCTTCCTCCATCAAGTGATGACAACCGTAGGAATCCATGTCCCCACGTAACCTTGCCACCAGACCCAATGCCTGTCATTTGTCCCTTCTCCATTGCTCCAAAGATCAGTTGTCTTCTTGAGTGGAGCTAATAAATATTTTCACTCAAATCAGTCACACACTGCATCCAGGTGCCATGGCATGTCACTCCGAAGCAGAGCCCGCTCAGCTATCTGCTCACGCTCGCTGCCTGTTCCGTGTCTTTTAGATTCACATTAGCTCAGTTTTCTTTCCCATATGTCGCAGGCTTGTATTTTACAACACCAGACAGGGATACTAATTAAACTTCAGAGCTCGCTCCATCAGTGCTTAAACTGAGATTCCTAATGACAGGCCTGGCAGTGATGGCAGTGATCAATATATCTGCTACACTGGCAATGATTTAGAGAATGCCATGGTTACTGCTTGGAATAAAAGCGAACGAGCTTTGTAAATTTAATTTAGAGGAGTGATAACTTGATCAGCCGGAAAAATATGGCAGAAGCATCTTGTATTTTTTTTTTCTAACAAAGCCCGTGGCGTGCTTCGAGCCAGATCTGTGATTTAGCCAGGAACATTTTATTGACAACAGGATGAATAACAAGCAACATCTGCCCAGTGGTCCAGCTTCAGAAACATTGCTTTACAAGCAGGAGTGCTCTTCTGGCTCTAGAGGCACCGGCTCAGACATAAAACTTTACATCTGATGTATAAACATCATGCTCCATCCATGCTCACAAGTAGAATTGTTTGCTATGTCCTGCTCAGGCCCGCACCTCTGCAACCACACATGGGAGCAGAGGACAGACACACTCTTCCTTTTTGCCCCCCCCCCCCCCCGCATGGTTCTGTGTGCTAACTGTGGGGAGGAAGCATCTCAGACCTTGCCCTTGGGTGGCCCTTCAGGTCGGTGATGTGTGGAACATTCTCAACCTCTCCTTTCACATGACCTTTGCGCATGTACTATTTGTAATACTGATTGCTCCTTGACTGACTGATTGTTCATTGATTGACTGATTGCTCATTGATTGACTGATTGCTCCTTGATTGACCTTGTATTACCTGTGCCTGCCTTGCTCATGCATGTTCTCCTTGCAGCTTCTACTATACTGTACTTAACCTACTCTGAAATAGGAAACCAGAACCCATGATCTTTGTTTCTTAAATCTCCTCCTCTCCCTGTCGTTCTCTCTCCAGCCTTCTGACTCTACTTCCCTGGAGAGCAGTGACTCTCTCTCTCTCTCTCTCTCTCTCTCTCTCTCTCTCTCTCTCTCTCT
>NW_026074850.1:0-1481 GCF_014885135.2 Alexandromys fortis
TAATTTTGTTGAATATATTTCCTGTGTCTTTGAGCTGGAGTTCTCTCTTTCTTCTATCCCTATTATTCTTAGGTTTGGTCTTTTTATGGTGTCCCACATTTCGTGTATGTTTTGTGTTAAGAATTTGTTGGATTTGCTGTTTTCTTTGATCAATGAGGTTATTTCCTCTATAGTATCTTCAGTATCTGAGATTCTTTATTCTATCTCTTGTATTCTGTTGGTTATACTAGTCTCTGTAGTTCCTGTTTGTTTATCCAGATTTTCCATTTCCAGCCTTCCCCCAGTTTTTGTTTTCTTCATTGGCTCCATTTTATTTTTCAAGCCTTGAACTGTGTCCATTACCTGTTTGTTTGCTTTATCTAGTTTTCTTATTTATTTCCTCTACCTTCTTGTTTGTCTTCTCCATTTCTTACAGCAATTTTTTCACATCCTGTTTAAGGTTTTCTACTATTTTCATAATGTTATGTTTAAAGTTGATTTCTTCTACTTCTTCTGGAATAGGGTGTTCAAGTATTCTTGTTGCATGATCCCTGGATTTTGCTGTTGCCATGTTGCCTTTCAGGTTGTCAGAGGAATTCTTGCATTGGCGCATGCCCATCTCTTCCTTAAAATGCAGACAGGAGAGTCTTGGTGCCTTTGGCCAATCTATTCTGTGACTGACACTGGGTGGATCTCCTCAGTGCAGGAGAAGAAACTGTTTCTGGGCCAAGGACCTCACAGATAATAGTTCAGTCTTGGGGGAGGAAGGGTCGTGTGGAACAAAGGATCCCCTGCAGAGGAACTGGAGGGGTCCTGTGCTCCTTTCCCAGATATTCCACCCCACCCCAGGATGGCACCCAGTCACTGGTCTGGATGGTTCTCCTCAGCACAGGCACAGGGACTCCTGGAGGACCAAGGACCCCACAAACAAAAAGGCGTACTTAGAGGGACGAGAGGGTCAAGTGCAACAAAGAAGCCCCTGGCAACAGGAGCTTAAGGTGCCCTGCACTCCCTTCTGGTTGGGTAGGCATACACTCACCTCTCTGGGTGGATAGTCTCAGTGCAGGAGTAAGAACTGTTCCTGGGCCAAGAACCTTGCAGAGGTTCCAGGGCAGGCTTGGGGCAGGCAGGGCCATGTGGAATAAAGAAGCCCCAGGTAGCAAGAGCTGAAGGGGCCCTGTGCTCCTTTCCCAGACATTCCACCCAGTCCTGGCATGGAACCCACTCACCAGTCTGGATGGTTGTCCTCAGCACAGGAACAGGGACTCTTGAAGGTCCAAGGACCCCACAGACCCAAACCTCCTATTTTAAATGAAGGGGCACAGAAGTATGTTTGAGTTCACTGACCTTTGGTCAGAGTGGAACAGATGTGCTTCTAGTAGATCGTCTTAATACCCAAAACACTAAATAAACACACCCTAGGTCAGCATACTTTGTTTTGTAGCCACACCTGTTGTAAACAACTTTGAAAGAGTAAAAATAAGTTCAAACTCTCTGGCCTT
>NW_026074851.1:0-1487 GCF_014885135.2 Alexandromys fortis
CCTGGGAGCCATTCTAGGTTCAAGTCTCTTGCCAACCCTAAGTGGCTCCCTTAACTAAGATATGTGCTTCCCTGCTCCCCTATCCAACCTTCCTTTATCCCAATCATCTTGTTTCCCCAAATTCCCCCCATCCTCCCCTTCTCACTTTTCTCTCCCCATCTCCCCTTACCCCCATCCCACCCCACCCCCAAGATTCCAATTTTTTGCCCGGCAATTTTGTCTACTTCCCATAGCCAGGAGGATAACTATATGTTTTTCTTTGGGTTCATTTTCTTATTTAGCTTCTTTAGGATCACAAATTATAGGCTCAATGTCCTTTATTTATGGCTAGAAACCAGTTATGAGTGAGTACATCCCATGTTCTCTTAACTGTTGAGCCATCTCTCCAGCTCTGAGCAAACCCCTCTTTTAAAATCCCACAACAAAAGCTGGAGCACAGAGACCCACCTTGGGAGCCCTCCCATTGGGCATCTCTGGTTATTAGTTTTCTGAGTAACAGCCCTTGCAGCTCTCCAAGGCCCTGCCTCTCTCTCTTGCTCTCAGCTGTTCAATAGCCCTCTTTCACACGTACGCTTGCCTGTTGTCTGTGGGGTTTCTGTGTTCACCTCTGATGCTGGAAGTGCTGCTGAGCCTGGATCACTGAGCATGTCTCCACCAATACCAAGTCCCCATGTCTGCTGGCAAGACTCCACCTCACTCAAGGAGACCACCCTAGTCTCAAGGGGACCCCAGCCCTCTGCTTCCTCGTAGTCTACTCCCCAGCTTACATAAGGCTAGAGGCTCCTTCTTCACAGACTGTTTCACCACAGGCCTCAAAACAGAGGAGCCAATGTGATCCCACACTGAAATCTCTAAAGCTGGGAGTTAAAATAAGATTTTCTTCTTTTCAAGTTAATGGTAAGGAAGTTAACACAGTCTATATTGTTTTTCAGTATTTTCTGGAATCATAACCAAATAATTTCTAAATAATTGGAACATAGGTCATATCTTTCCTCTTCTTATGGAGGCCAAATGAATGTAAGAAGCAACTCTTCTGACTGGCTGGGCTAAGATTTTTCATATCCTTTACCTGGAATAAAAATTATCAAGAGGTTCTGTAAGGATTTTCCATTGTGCTCCGTGTTCAAAATTAACAGTGTAAGCAGGACCCCAAATGTAAGCAGTGTCCACATGACGTTTTAGTTCTCTCTCTAATATGAAAGCACTCATTGACTCCAACCTCTTGTTTAAATGTGTGGAGCTGGAGGGCTGGTTCAGTGATGCAGACTGTGTATGGATTCTGCAGAGAGCCAGCATTGGGTTCTTTTTTTTTTTTAATTGAGAAAAGGAAAAAAAATTTCCACCTCCTCCCAGCCTCCCATTTCCCTCCCCCTCCTCCCACCCTTCTCCCCGTCCCCCCACTTCTCTCCCCCTCCCTCTCCAGTCCAAAGAGCAGTCAGGGTTCCCTGCCCTGTGGAAAGTCCAAGGTCCTCCCCCCTCCATCCATG